>NC_041224.1:11382910-11400850 GCF_002837175.3 Physeter macrocephalus
TCCCTGGGGGCGCAGTGGTTGAGAGTCCGCCTGCCGATGAAGGGGACGTGGGTTCGGGTTCGCGCCCCGGTCCGGGCAGATCCGACATGCCGCGGAGCGGCTGGGCCCGTGAGCCATGGCCGCTGGGCCTGCGCGTCCGGAGCCTGTGCTCCGCAACGGGAGAGGCCACGACAGTGAGAGGCCCGCGTACCGCAAAAAAATAAATAAATAAATAAAATAAAAATAAAAATGCTACCATTGAAACAACATACCTAAACATGTGATTACTGACCTAATCTGAACAATTCATTATTCAAGAATTATGAACAGCTAATTTGCTATATTTAGTAGCATGATATTATTATAAATATACTATTCTAGACATTTGTTTAAAATTCTAAGGAAATAGATGATGTAGTATCAAGTTGTAACACTAGGTGGTGGTAACTGATTTTAGAAATTAACGTGTGAAAATGTTTCTTAACATGTATTCTTTGAACTTGAAAACATTTAGTGCTGCTTACATTTCGGAAGGAAGAGGAGGGAAAAGTTTGAAAGGCTGTGGAGTACCATCTCTGCCTGTTTGGGCTGCTCACCCTCACTTCCTCTTTCTCCTTTGAATGCTGTAGTTCACCCGTTCTCAGATTTCCTGGGCTCACGACCTTTACACTGTTAAATATAGTGAGGATCCCAAAAAGCTTTCTCTTACTTGCTTTATAAGAAAATAATCATCACTGGGTTTTTTGTTAAAAATTAAGACTGAGAAATTTTAAAAGATGTATTCATTTTAAAATTACTTTAAATATAAATATTTTTAATTAAACTATCTTCCCAAACAAGAAAAAAATTTCCTAAGAAGAGTGACATTGTTTTAAAATTTTGCAAATCCCTTTAATGTCTAGTTTATTAGCAGACAGCTGGATTCTCATATCTGTTTATAGATTCAGTCTGTTGGGAAATAACGTATCAGCCTCTGGAAAACCCCACTATACGCTCACGAGAGAGCAAGAGTGAAAAAGACAATTAACATCTTTTCATGTAAATCATTTCGGTTTCATGTAGTCTCTAAAAGGGACTTAGGCATCCCTAAGGGTTGTAACCAAAATTTGGGAACTATTGCTATGTCTTCTCTGCCTGTAAGAAGTTTGTGAAGAAGTACAAGCTATATGTGTACGTGCCTTCTATTAATTTTGAATTTACAAATCTTAAAGCTTCAACAGCAAGTTCTTGGTTTACACCATCTGGATGTTGTACTTCAGGATACGCGGTAAAATATTTACAACAAAAGCAAATAAGTTGTTATTATTACATTAATTGATAAGAAAAACATAATAATCCTAATAGGAAAATGGATGATATATAATCGGATGGTAAAAAGGATGTAGAGTTATATATACACTGTGTTCACAGTGGACATAATTTTTAACCGGAAAAAAACATGCTTTTTAGAAATATGTGTGGACCGAAATTACTATTATAGTGGCACTTGATGTACTTTAGCTGAAAGCTGTAGTCTGAAAAGACTTTATTACCGTCACAGTTATATCTCTGATGTGGAATAATCTGTCTTTTCATTTTCTATGCTTTTTCTGTTCTTTCTTACCCATTTCCATGATGTCAGCTCTCATCTCTATGCTGGTGATTCCCAAAACTTTACATCCAACCCTGATTTCTCTGCCGTGTTCCTGAGCCTTACTTCTAGTTGTGTATCCATCTCTAGCTAGAAGTCCTAATGGCGCCTCAATCCTAGCTTGTCTAAAACCAAACTCATGTCCTCTCTTCACACCACTTTAGAACCTCCTTCTTCTTAATTCTTTCTCTTAGTTAATCACCATTTATCAGGTTCCCCAGGCTAGAAACCTTTAAGGAAGCTTTGACAAATTCTTCACCCCTTAGATACATTGATTTGTCATACTTCTTTGCCATTTCCTCTGCTTTGAATTTTTTTCTTGTCCTCTTCTTGGCCTGGAAAATTCCTACATATGCTACAAGATTCAACTCAGATGTTACCACTTGTGTACACCTTCTCTGACACAGTAAGCAGATGCTTTAATACTGCTGTAAGATGTGTGTATTCATGTAAACAGAGAGCACAAGTTTTTTCATCTGCCTCCTTTGATAAGCTCTTAGCCTTTGTAAAGCAGTTACTGTGTTCTATTCATCCTTATTTCCCCAGTCTTAAGCGTGCTGCTTGTGTTTGTTTATAGGAGAGAGGAGTGGTATCAAATGTCCATCAAAAGTTAACATTGAATATAAAGTTTTATAAATACATTTAATATACATCTGAAGGATCACATTACCCACTACCTAATTTAATGGCATTTTATAATGAGTAGTACTGTCATGATGACTTGATGTGAACTCCTAACAATAAACATATGCTGGGCTTTAAAGTATAGTTTTGGGTAAAAGTAAAAGTTTTGGTGTAGAATATATATATCTGTGTACATATATATTTACATTGAAGTGCTTTTCAGATTTATATGCTAATGCAGTGCTAACTTTTTTGTTGCAGAACTTCTTGGTATACATGAACAAGCAACTGTAGGATTCTTAACACTAATGGAAGCGTTAAGATACTGTAAGGTAAGTTGATTTTTAAGGTACTTCGAATGGTTTTTATTCACATGTCCACTGTTGCAGAGAGCATTTTTCTCCTGTGACAGCAGTTTTTAGCTTACTACCGACAGTGTGTACTCTCAGTTTTGTTCTGACCTCCCTTCCTGAACTGACAGGCTTATCAAGGATGGAGCTGAGCTGGCTGATCATGCTCAGTCTCCTTATTTTTTGAGGCTTTGTTCCTTTTTGAGGGTCGGGGGGGCAGAACCCAGCATGAAATAGTTGGTAAAAACAGATACCCATTATCGAATATAGATATAGTTTTCAGTAAACTGAGGGGAAAGAACGCCCTGTTTGTTCCTCACTAACAGTATGCTTCGCTGAAACAACTGATAATACTTTATCAGGCAAAGAAAAAGAATTTGCTAAATGCCTGAAATTCTAACTTGTCTTTTTCATCTGAAAACTGATTTCACGCTAAAAAACAAAATCCAAGCACTTCACAGCATTAAACTCTTTAACACATGTGCTAGAATTAGGAACTGCCATGAAACTCTCGTTTTTTGATATATATTTCATAGCTTTCCTGCCCAATCGGAAATAACTGTTGGATATTCCAAATAGTTTTAAATGGAGTTGAAATCGATAACGATTTGCACTTAATAAGATGTTCTGATTTGGGAGAAAGAAAGAAGTAGATCTCGTATTCTTTTCCATTTTAGAATGGTGGTTCCATAGCAGTGGTTCTGGTGGTGATTATTTTTAGTAACAGTAACAGTACCTTTCTTTCTTTTTTCCTTTTCTTCCTTCCTTCCTTTCCTCCCCTCCCTTTCTTTTTTTACCAGACAGCATTCCTCTTTCATGACAACACTTGGACAGCGGTGACACGGCTATGATAATCGAATAGGTGTCATCCTGCCCTTATTCATTAGTAGTAATTGTACTGTCAAACAGTAGCAACTCTTATATTTTCAGTGACTTTAATTACACAAGTTAAAGCTATTCTGAGGCAACCTAGCGACTGGAGAATCAAACTGCGTCTCCTCCTCCCCAGCACACCCGCAGACGTTCATATTCCCAAAAGTGTGTGTGCACGTAAAGAAATGGTAACCACATGGAGACGACGGATATATTGCTTAGCGTGATTGTGGTGGTCTTTTTATGGTGTATACATATATCAAAGTATCAAGTTGTACACCTTAGATACGTACAGTTTTTGTATGTCAAAGATACGTCAGTGAAGCTGTTTTTCTAAAAAGTGTGTGGTGTGTGTTTTGCAGGCAGACAGGGTGTGAAGATGATATATTTTGAAATCTTCACCCTGTGGCCTTAAGGCCCTGATGGTCTGGATTCTGTCTGTCCGTCCAGAGTTGCGTTGCGCTCTCTCCATTGCTGTGCTCCAGCCATGCCGGTCTCCTGTCAGTTTTTCATACACGCCAGGCCCTTTCCTGCCTGATGAGCCTTCGTACTTACTTCATTTCTGCCTAGAATACTCCAGCTCTTAAATGGATGGCTCACTCTCTGCTTCAGACTCTACCTCAGACTGGGCCTCAAAGACCCTTTCCTGGACCATTCCCTCAGTGACTCTTTTTCACATTATTTCATAGGAATAATCACTTTGCAGTGATCTTTTTTATTGATTTAGTTATCCTTTTTAAATCTTGAATTTGTTTTTCTGTTGTCCCTAATGGAATATAAACTCTTTGAAGGCAGGCACATTGTCTTTCTGGGTACATATTAGGTGCTCAGTCAATATTTGTTGAAGGAATGAGCAGACAATTTCACCAGAATTGTAATTTTCTAAATATGTGCGTTTGCTTTTCTTTAACTGTTAGATAGAGCAGAGGAATGTCTGTTTTATCCCCAAGATCTTAGTGGGAAGTCATTAGCTGCTGTATATTCTCCTGTTACTCCAGTGTTATTGCTCTAGTGCCAACCTAGTGTTACTGCTCTAGTGTTCTAGCAGTAACTATGGTGTTTTCGAGGTTTAAAGATATTTTTAATGGTGGGATACAGCACACTGATACTCAGATAGATGAAAGGCAGAACTCTGTGACCTACAGCTCCAAACAAGAGAATGCTACCAGGCAGGGCCAAGAAGAGAATTATACCGGGGACAAGGCAACAGCAGGCTGCAGCCCTAGGGAGCCGCTTGCGTGTGGAAACCGGGATGGGGTTAGCTGGGCTGCCTGGGCTCCCTGTGACCTGCTGGTTTGAATGGTTTGGGTGAGCTCTGGGCTTGGGAGTTGTCCCTTGTTGTCTGGGGCCTGGCTCCAGAGCGATTAGGGCCACGCAGAGTGGCCTGGGGTGGGGAGACATGTCAGGTGGCTGGGGTTTGGACTTAAGGAGCTGTCTTTTTTAAGGGAATTGACCAGCCCCCAGTGAGGGCCTCAAAGCTGAGTTAAGACAGCATTAAAGAAACAAAACCAAAACAAAAAAACACTCTCTCTTACACTCTGGTGCTCATCTGTATGTAACTGTAGATAGATATCCTTCTGAATATATATATACATTCACTTATCATCAAACATTTAGAGAAATGGCGTTAAGGGAATAATTGTGTTTGTTTTAGTTTTGTGAATCTGAACACCTCCCTGTTCTTTGGTAGTGCAGCAAATTGCCCTTTAGAATTGAAATTAACATTTTCATATCATTTTGATCATATGTGTTCATTAAGACAAATGAAACAGTCTCTCTCACGGGCTCTCTAGGTCTCTCTCTCTCTCGCTCTTTCCCTCTCCTGCCCCTGTGTGCGTGCTCACGCAGATAAAAGGTGACTCCGAGTGCTTTTGGCTGTGCACCTTTTAAAAAACTCATATATAACTCATGCATAAAAGTCACCATTTTAAAGTGTGTTATTGAGTGGTTTTTCGCATGTTCACAGGGCTGTGCCATCATGACCACTATCTAATTTCAGTATGTTTTCCTCGCTCCAAAAAGATCCTCTAAACCAGGGGTCCCCAAAGCCCAGGCCGCACAGCAGGAGGTAAGCGGCGGGCGAGCGAAGCTTCCTCTGCCTCTCTGCACCGCTCCCCATCGCTCGCGTTGCCGCCTGAGCCATCCCCCGCCGCCCTTCCCCCCCTCCCCTGCAGCCCCGGTCCATGGAAAAACTGTCTTCCACGGAACCGGCCCCAAAGTTTGGGGACTGCTGCTCTAAACCCTTCAGCTGTCACCTCCTCATTCCTCCCCAGCCCCTGGCAACTTCCTGTCTCTGCGGTTTTGCCGGTTTTGGACATTTCATTTAAATGGAATCCTACAGTGCGTGGCCTTTAATGTCTGGCTTCTTTCACTTAGCATAATGTTCTCAGTGTTCGTTCACGCTTTAACATGTATTAGTACTTCATTCTTTTGTATGACCGAATAATATTGTATGATATATCAGTTTATATCAGTTTCATTTTTCTACTTATCAGGTGATGGACATTTGTCTTGTTTCTGATTTTTGGCTATTATGCATAATACTGCTATGAACATTAATATATAAGTCTTTTGTGAGCATGTTTTTATTTGTCTTGAGTGTATACCCAGGAATGAAATTACTTGGTCATATGGTAATTATATACGTAGCTTTTGGAGGAACTGTCAAACTGTTTTCCAAAGTGGTTGCTCCATTTATACCTTCTTTTATTTATTTTTCTTATTACAAACACTTCGTGAGCTCAGCACTCATTTACCCTTTGATCCCACTGTTTGTAATTTTATCCTCATGTTTTACTTCTACCTTAAACGCACACACATATATATACACACACACTTTTTCTAAAAGAGAAGTTAAACAGCACCTAAACTTTCCACCGCAAGGGGCCGCGTGATGTAATAGAAAGCTGCCACGTGAGGAATTATAAAACCTGAGCTTTAACCCCAGCTCTGTACTAGCTAGCCGTCTGAATTCAGGCCAAGCACAGGTCCTGTGGAGTTCGCAGCTTCCTTATGTAAAGTGGAAGGCCTTGCACTGAACACCTCTAGACTCCTTCACTCTGAACTGTGACCAGAGCTTTTCCTGTTTCTTTGTCCTTTTGCTGTTAACACTTTTCTGTTGTCCTCAAACCATCCTTCCTCCTCTGCTGGTTCACCACTGCCGTTAGCACATCCGGCTCATCCCTCCCATCGGAGGGCAAAGATACTACTAGCTTTATGATCCCCGAATACAAAAGACTACCTGCCTCTTTCCCACTTCCCTCCTAATGATAGCAGTCAGTTCCAAAGGGTGGTTGAAAGCCGGGCACCAGAGCAGGGCTTTTGGCTGCTAAGGGGCGAATAGTTGGCTCTGACTGCTGCGAGCAGCCACTTGGAATTTTCCAGTTCTAGGGAGTCTGTGTGAGAAAAGAAAATTCAGCAAATGTGATTGGTAAGGTTAGTTGTTTTTCAGTCAGAGTCTTTGTCCATCTAAGAGTGTGGGTGATTAATGTGAACATGATCAGATTTCACAAGTCTGTTGAATTTTAAGCTTTTTTTTTTCTCTGTCACGCACAAAAAAATGATACTCTCAAATTTTGGGTACTGTCATTTTTATATTAAATATATAACCTCGAAGGCAGGCTATAAAGTATAACTTCTTACATATTTTAAAGAGACTTAATACTGAAAAACTTTGAATTTACTTCCTACCATGAAGAATCAAATGACAGGATTCTTTTATATTCTTAAATGTTTGGGAGTGTGTGTTTTGCTTTAGAGAGATTACTGTGTTGCCACAGGTTCTTTGAAGACAGAATGTTCTTAAGGTTTTTCCCCCTATTTATTCATATATCTACTCACTTATTCATTTATAATTATTTTCCTGATAAAGTAATTGTTGTCAAGGTTATAGTTTTAGGGTTTGAGGTACCAAGCTGAAATTCTAGAAGTGGTCATTTTATCTAGGATCTTTAGTGAAACCTGAGAATGATTCTTAGAGCTAAACTAATTCTTTTTAGCTGTGTTAGATCTGTATTATTCTTCTAGTGGAAAGGTGCAGTAAAAACTTAGCCCTGACAGTCATTATAACATTCATTTTTACACTTAGCATTTGACCATTATGGGTAAGGCATTCTGGCACAATCCATTATTCCCTTTAAATATGAATTAGACACTTCAGTTATGCCTCAAATATTCGTTGGCAGATATTTAACAGGCAGTATAAAATTTTCATTTGTTTATTTATTTTGCTACATTTGTTCTAGGTTGGTTCTTACTTGAAATCTCCAAAATTCCCTATTTGGATTGTTGGCAGTGAAACTCACCTCACCGTATTTTTTGCCAAGGTATGCTTATAGCAGGATTTTTTTTTTTTTTTTTTTTGGTAAGTATGACATCAGGCAAACAAGTAATATAAGTCCATATTTAGTTTGGATCTTTGTACAGACTTCAGTGTATTCCCACTGTGAAGTGGATTGTTTCAAAATCTAAAAAATTAATACTAAAGGACATACTGTTGTACTGCTTTGGTTTTGGAATCATTTCAGTAAAATCAGTCATGATTTACTTAATAATTTCTTTATCTTTTCCAACTTTAGAACTTTGTCTCTTGATTTTTTTCAGAAATCACTTGCATTATGATGAAAATAATTGAAATTAAATGGTTTGGGTTACTCTTTTGTAGAGAGGATAAAAATCTAACTTATGTGATATAAAATAGTTTTAGTTATAACATCTAGGAAAAAGCATTTTAAAATCGATTAATAGTTCAGTGGTATAGAGGTCAGTTGCTCTTTCAGGATGGAATATTTCCTACAGTTTTAGTAGATGCAATATTACAATATTGAAATAGATTAAATACATTTGAATATGTTTGTTATAAAATTCTTGCAACAAAACTGTTGCTAAATCCCAGCCTTTATAATATTTCTTTTTCCACAATCGAGTGGTTAAGAGCCTTGAAGTCAGACAGCCTTCGTTAGAATCCCAACCATGCCACTTCCTAACATGGCTCAGCCTCTTCTCCCATGTCTTTAAAATAGGGTTTAATAATGGTGCCTTGCTCTTAGGATTGTTGTCAGGCTTAGCAGTACCTATTACAAGTTAAATGCCCAGTAAATCTTAGCTGTTGTCATCATCATCATTGCCGTTTTCATTATTCTACATTTATTAAACATTTCTGGTATTCCTACATAGAGTTGCTAGATGTTGGACTAAAGGAAGAAAATTTATAATTATATTTTTGACGTTTCTTAATCCTGTTGCCCTTTCCTGATTACTCAACTGTGCTTTTTCAGCTTGTACTTGTTAAAGTACTTTGTGTCTGTAAGAAGTATGAATTGTATAAATTGTACCAAAGACTGAACTGACAGTGCTAAGTTTTGTGGATCTATTTCATTATTTATTACTGTATTCACTTTTCTTGTGCTGGCAAACGTCCAGCTAGTGGATTTAGTGAAAGATACATACTTACTTTTCCTTAAACAGGGAAAGCTATAAAATACAGCCGTAAGAGTACAGACCATACTGATTTGTTACATTTCATCTGACAGCTTTTGCTCTATATTTTCCTCCTGAAGTAGAGAGGAAGAAGTAAAAAGCAAATGTAAACTACAGAACCTAAACAACTAATTCCTGCCTGAGGATTTCATCATTTGACTCATTTTAGTGTCAAGTGTTATAAATTTCCAGAAAAGGAAATCAATTCCGATTTACATACAGAAATGTATTTTCAAGCCAGTTATTACTTTTATCACCAACCCTATTCTTTAACATTAGGAAAACTAATAAATTTCTCAAACTATATGTGTCAAATATAAAAGATAGTAAGATAAAAATATTTTAAACCTTAAATTTTATGATTGATATTTAAAAAATGATTTTGTTGTCAAAACAGCAGAAGAGGTTTCACGGGAGGTTAATAGAAGGAACAGTGTCACTTGCGCTATGTAAATACGCAGACATTTTGTTTTCAAACATCGAAGTATTAGGTATGTGGAGAGAGTCAGGGGAGTGAATGATACCCACCTTTCTATGGAGAAGACACTCCTTACCTACCTGTCCTGGTATTCTTTGTTGTTCCCATAGCAGTCGGTCCATTGTGCTGCTGCATTTATCACATGATGCACCGTTGCTACTTCCCGCGCCTTTCTTTGCATGGCCCGTGGTCAGCAGTGAGCCTTGTGTGGGGCAGGGACTCTCTCATTCATCTTCTTATCCGTAGGCCCTCAGCCACTGCATTGAAAAGTGGAATTGAGTCATGAAGTACATAGAAAAACTTTAAAAACCCTGCCACACCAGTTGTGGACCTGACAAAACACAGTCAGCGTACACCGTGGATGTCAGTCAAGGTTTTTAAACCTCTCTTCATGTATTTGCATCCTTGAAGCTACTAATAATCCTGATAGGAAAGTGCACACACACATAAAGTGATTATAGAAAAGCTTACGTTAAGATTTCAGTTTCTTCTACTGTTATAAAAACCAGGTATTTCAAATACCTTATCTCTCTTTTAGAACTCTTAAGTTTTGTACTGATTGTTTTGATACTTACCTTTGTGTTTTCCCCATCTGGTATATAGACTGGCACATAGTGTAGAGAATTCCTTAGTTTAATGAATAAAGCCTTTGCACGAATTTTCTACAGTTGGGTTCCAGTGACATTTATATCTTCTAAAAATACTTCCTCATGACTCACTCTGAAGCTTCTTAAAAGCACGGGTACTTCCTTTTCTGTGAATTTTAGCACAATTGAATTTGGATTGCCTGAACATGTTATCTTTATAGAGTTACAGGTAAAGAATTTTTCCCTTTGAAATAAAGTACTCTAAAGCTGGAAGAACACAAATGGTAAATAACATTGATGATACTTGATAGCATTTACTAGGTCCAATTTTAAATTTTTTTAAATTGAAGCAGTATTTATATAGTCTTTATCATATAGAAAATACTGTAAATTTTGCTTTTCTTTATGTTACAACAAGTTCCATTATTTGGTCATTCTTTCTTGGATATTTATGTATTTGCACAAGTAATTTTGGCTATGGCTTTGTTTTTGTTATTCTGTTTGGTTTCTTTGTTTCTGGTAGGTAGGTTCACTTTATGTTCTTGGCCTGAAATGAACAACAGAGTTTTGTTCCCAGCCCCCGACCTGCCCCAGACCTTAATGTGAATGTTTATATCTTTTTCTATAAAACTGGTGTGTTTGTCTGGAAATGTATTTTGTGTGCTGATTTCTTTGTACTGATTATGATGAAGTAGAAAAGCATGTTTTAAGGTCACAGTTTCCAAGGCAGTCTGTAATTTGGCATTGTAAAATGCCTTTGAAAAGCAATCGGCTTCTTCACGTGACTTACACGCTGGAGGTGGTAATAGTTGCAGTTCTCTTCCTTCACATATATACCCACTTGTCAGATATTTATAGGGCATATAATATGCACCTGGCATTATGCAGGGTGCTGTGAATACATGGTAAGGGGAAGGATTAGGTGCCTGTTTTTATGGAAGTGTGCATTTTAATGGGGGAGGCATTAATCAAAGAGTCACACTTATAAAATTACAGCTGTGATGGATGCTAACAAAACACAGGTCTGTTAAGCTTTAAGGAAGATTAGGAACGTCTCCTTGAGGAATTGATGTTGAAAATGAGCCCTGAGGCATCAGTAAGATGAAACTACAGGGAGAGGGAAAAAAGAGCATTCCCTACTAAAGAAACAGTTGGAGCAAGCAAACAGCCGTAGAAGAGAGGACTGTGGTGTGAACAACCGAGAGAAGAGCGGGAGCGCTGAGAACTGGGGGCAGGGCAGGGGGCAGGAGGAGGCAGCAAAGGTAGGCATCCCGTGTGACTCTCTTCTAAGAGTAAGGACCGCCACTAGACTTTAAAAATCGGTGGGAGTAGTTTGGTGGGGGGAGATATGAAGGAAGGGAACAGGACTAAAAATGCATTTTGTAAAGATCACTCTGGCCAATTGTGGAAGACAGACACTGAAGGATATCCTAGGAGTAGGTGAACAAGACTTTGGTAATCTTCCTGGTGAGCAAAGAGTGTAGTTTGGTCCAGGGGAATGATGATAGAGATGGATAGAAGTACGACTGACCCTTGAACAACACCAGGTTTGAACTGAGCAGGTCCACTTACACACGGATTATTTTTCCATAGTAAATCCTACACAATTCCCAGTTGGTTGGATCCCCAGGTGGTTGAATCCGTGGATGCGGAACCACAGATACAGAGGAACCATGGATACATAGGACCGATTAGAAGTTAAATGTGAGTTTTCGATGGTGCTGAGGGTCAGCGCCCCCAACCCCTGCATTGTTCAAGGATCAACTGTATATAAATTTGAGAGATTTATACCTGAGTTAAGCTGACAGGACTGAGTGATAGATTGGCTCGGATAGATGAGGGGTGAGAAGCCTCATGAGATGTGTGTTTTTAATGATTAGCTCTCAGCAGCTTTGCACTTGTTGAATGTACCCACTCATGATTAAAGCAATTTATTTTTCTTTGGCCAAATTGACTAGGTCAAGATACTGCAGTGAAACGGCCCAACCAAATAATCCCACAGTGAGGTTTCCAAGTCCTGCCCGCACAGACAGTGCTTTTTAGTTTTTCCACATATTAGCGGACCACCAAGGATCATCAGACATTTGAGGAATGCTAACGTGAAAAACAGAAATCAGGGACTTCCCTGGTGGTCCACTGGTTAGAACCCTGCACTCTCACTGCAGGGGGCACAGGTTCAGTCCCTGGTTGGGGAACTAAGATCCCGCAAGCCAGGTGGCTTGGCCAAAAAAAAGAAAAATACAGAAATAAGAGCAAATAAGGACAAAGGGATCAAAAAGATTAGAGACAGTGAAGGCATCAAAACAAAACTTCAAAAAACCAAAAACCGTAAGAGAGGTTATTATATCCATGAAACTATGGAGGCCATGAGGACAGAACATTTGAAGGACGAAAGAGAAACTGAAAACTTACTGAAAGAATTGAAAGACAAATTGGAGAATTCTCTTCCTCCATCATTGCTGTAGCTTCCTAACTGATGACTAGACCATGCTGTTGCCCTTCATGGGCCTGTAGTAGCTTCTCAATTCAGGACTAAAATGAGCCCATTAAAATGTAAGTCACTTCACATCATTGGCTCCCTTTTCACTAAGAGTAAAAGCCAAAGTCCTTAGAATTGACCCCCTAGGCCCTTCCTCTGCTAATCAGATTCCCTGTTGCCCTCTAATCTCATTTTCTACTACTCTCCCCTCCTGTCTTGCTTGGCCACGGTGGCCTTTCCTCTGTCTCAAAAGTGAGGCAAGCCCTCTGCCCCTGCTCTTCCCTTTAGGATCTTGCATCAGATGTCTGTATAAAGGATTCCTTCCTACCTTCAGGTCAGCATTCAAGTGTCACCTCCTTAGTGAGGCCTTCTCTGGCCACTTTTCTAAAAGCTCAACCCCATCCTTTCCCCCTTTTCATTAAGATTCTCTCTCCCACTCATTCTCGAAAATAGATTTTGGCGGGGGGGGGGGGGCCATGCCGCACCACGCAGCTTGCGGGATTTTAGTTATCTGTCCAGGGATTGAGACCACACCACTGGCAGTGAAAGTGCGGAGTCCCAACCACTGCACCACCAGGGAATTCCCTCAAAAATAGATTTTTCAAAAAAAATATTTACTTATTTATTTTGGCCACACTGGGTGTTGGTTGTGGCCTGCAGGCTCTTAGTTACAGCAAGTAGACTTCTTAGTTGCGGCTGTGGACTCTTAGTTGCAGCTAAGTGGTCATTGTGGTTTGATTTACATTTTCCTCATGACTGATGATGTTGATCATCTTTTTATGTGCTTTTTGGCCATTTGTATATCTTCTTTGGAGAATTGTCTATTCAGGTCCCTTGTCTATTTTTGAATTGGGTTGTTTGTCCTTTTATTGAAATGTCAGGTTTTAATAAATCCTGGTTACTATGCACATACTATATATCTTACTTATTTGTTTTATGTATTACCTGTCTCACTAGTAAGCTTTATGACAGCAGGATTTTGGTCTGTTTTGTTTCTGTTTCCTAACACCAAGAACAGTGTCAGGCACAGTGTTCATGCTCTATAGATTGCTGTTAAAGAAATAAACTAGCAGAAAACACCAAAGATTTATTTCACATTGTGATATAAGCATGTTGGTACTTGATAAAGGGGGAAAAGGGGACTTAAGTGTGCCAGGTTGTTTCCGATCACAAGAATTCAATAGATCCCAGTGGTCTGACATGGGCCCTACCCTGGAGGCTGCTGTGGGAGGATGGTCGCCCCCTGGCGCCTGGGTGCCCCTGAAGGCCCCTGTGGTCCATGGAGCTGATCCCTGCCGCGTGGCTGACAGGGTCTTCATGCTCCAGCCGGGTGTCAGGCCTGTGGCTCTGAGGTCGGAGAGCCGAGTTTAGGACATTGGACCACCAGTGACCTCCCAGCTCCATGTAATGTCAAACGGCAAAAGCTGTCCCAGAGATCTCCATCTCGACGCTAAGACCCAGGTCCATTCAATGGCCAGCAAGCTACAGTGCTGGGCACCCTATGCTAAACAACTAGCAAGACAGGAACACAGCCCCACCCATTAGCAGAGAGGCTGCCGAAAATCATAATAAGGACACAGACACCTCAAAACATACCACTGGACGCAGTCCTGCCCACCAGAAAGACAAGATCCAGCCTCATCCACCAGAACACGGGCACCAGTCCCCTCCTAGGAAGCCTACACAACCCACTGAACCAACCTTACCCACTGGGGGCAGACACCAAAAACAATGGGAACTACGAACCTGCAAAAAGGAGACCCTAAACACAGTAACTTAAGCAAAATGAGAAGGCAGAGAAACACACAGCAGATGAAGGAGCAAGGTAAAAACCCACCAGACCAAACACAATAGCAGAATAACTGAGGCAGAAGAACAGGTAAGTGACCTGGAAGATAAAATAGTGGAAATAATACCACAGAGGAAAATAAAGAAAATACAATGAAAAGAATTGAGGACAGTCTCAGAGACCTCTGGGACAACATTAAACACACCAACATTCAAATTATAGGGATCCCAGAAGAAGAAGAGAAAAATAAAGGGACTGAGAAAATATTTGAAGAGATTATAGTTGAAAACTTCCCTAATATGGGGAAGGAAATAGTCAGTCAAGGCCAGGAAGCTCAGAGTCCCACACAGGATAAATCCAAGGAGAAATACGCCAAGATACATGTTAATCACAAAAATTAAATACAAAGAAAAAATATTAAAAGCAGCAAGGGAAAAACAACAAATAACATACAAGGGAATCCATGTAAGGTTAACAACTAATCTTTCAGCAGAAACTCTGCAAGCCAGAAAGGAGTGGCAGGACATATTTAAAGTGATGAAAGGGAAAAACCTACAACCAAGATTACTCTACCCAGCAAGGATCTCATTCAGATTTGAAGGAGAAATTAAAACCTTTACAGACAAGAAAAAGCTAAGAGAATTCAGCACCAGCCAAGCAGCTTTACAACAAATGCTAAAGGAACTTCTCTAGGCAGGAAACCACAAGAGAAGGAAAAGACCTACAATAAGAAACACAAAACAATTAAGAAAATGGAAATAGGAACATATATATCGATAACTACCTTAAATGTAAATGGATTAAATGCTCCAACCAAAAGACATAGACTGGCTGAATGGATACAAAAACAAGACCCATATATCTGCTGTCTACAAGAGACCCACTTCAAACCTAGGGACACATACAGACTGAAAGTGAGGGGATGGAAAAAGATATTCCATGCAAATGGAAATCAAAAGAAAGCTGGAGTAGCAATTCTCTTATCAGACAAAATAGACTTTAAAGTAAAGACTATTATAAGAGACAGAGAAGGATATTACATAATGATCAAGGGAGCAATCCAAGAAGAAGATATAGCAATTATAAATATTTATGCACCCAACATAGGAGCACCTCAATACATAAGGCAAATGCTAACAGCCATAAAAGGGGAAATCGACAGTAACACAGTCATAGTAGGGGACTTTAACACTGTACTTTCACCAATGGACAGATCATCCAAAATGAAAATAAATAGGCAGCAGAAGCTTTAAATGACACATTAAACAAGATGGACCTAATTGATATTTATAGGACATCCCATCCAAAAACAGGAGAATATACTTCCTTCTCAAGTGCTCATGGAACATTCGCCAGGATAGATCATATTTGGGTCACAAATCAAGCCTTGGTAAATTTAAGAATATTGAAATCGTATCAAGTCAAGAAACAAGGAAATCTCAAATAAACAACCTAACCTTTCACCTAAAGCATTTAGAGAAAGAAAAACAAAACAAAACAAAAAAGATTAGCAGAAGGAAAGAAATCATAAAGATCAGATCAGATATAAATAAAAAATAAATGAAGGAAACAATAGCAAAGATCAATAAAACTAACAGCTTTTTCATTGAGAAGATTTTAAAAATTGATAAACCATTAGCCAGACTCATCAGGAAAAAAAGGAAGACTCAAATCAACAGAATTAGAAATGAAAAAAGAGAAGTAACAACTGACAATGCATAAATACAAAGGATCATGAAAGATTACTACAGGCAACTATATGCCAATAAAATGGGCAACCTGGAAGAAATGGACAATTTCTTAGAAAAGCACAACCTTCTGAGACTGAACCAGGAAGAAATAAATAGAAAATATAAACAGACCAATCACAAGCACTGAAATTGAGACTGTGATTAACAATCTGCCAACAAACAAAAGCCAAGGACCAGGGGGCTTCACAGGCTAATTCTATCAGACATTTAGAGAAGAGCTAACACCTATCCTTCTCCAGCTCTTGCAAAATATAGCACAGGGAGGAACACTCCCAAACTCACTCTACGAGGCCACCATCACCCTGATACCAAAACCAGACAGAGATGTCACAAAGAAAGAAAACTACAGGCCAATATCAGTGATGAACATACATGCAAAAATCCTCCACAAAATACTAGCAAACAGAATCCAACAGTACATTAATCCAAACAATCATACACCATGATCAAGTGGGGTTTGTCCCAGGAATGCGAGGATTGTTCAATATACGCAAATCAATCAGTGTGATACACCATATTAACAGATTGAAGGAGGAAAACCATATGGTCATCTCAATAAATGCAGAAAAAGCTTTTGACAAAATTCAGCAGCCATTTATGATTAAAAAAAAAACTCTCCAGAAAGTAGGCATAGAGGGTACCTACCTCGACATAATAAAGGCCATATGTGACAAGCCATAAGTGAAAAACTGAAACCATTTCCTCTAAGATCAGGAACAATGCAAGGTTGCCCACCTTCACCACTATTGAACATAGTTTTGGAAGTTTTAGCCATGGCAATAAGAGAAGAAAAAGAAATCGCACAGAAGTCTCTTGTATTCCTATACACTAATGATGAAAAATCTGAAACAGAAATTAAGGAAACATTCCCATTTACCACTGCAACAGAAAGAATAAAATACCTAGGAATAAACCTACCTAAGGAGACAAAAGACCTGTATGCAGAAAACTCTAAGACACTGGTGAAAGAAATTAAAGATGATACGAACAGATAGAGAGATATACCATGTTCTTCGATTGGAAGAATCAACATTGTGAAAATTACTGTACTACCCAAAGCAATGTACAGATTCAATGCAATCCCTATCGAACTACCAATGGCATTTTACACAGAACTAGAACAAAAAATTTTGCAATTTGTATGGAAACACAAAAGATCCCAAATAGCCAAAGCAATCTTGAGAAAGATAAATGGAGCTGGAGGAATCAGGCTCCCAGACTTCAGACTGTACTACAGAGCTACAGTAATCAAGACAGTATGGTACTGGCACAAAAACAGAAATATACATCAATGGATAGAAAGCCCAGAGATAAACCCACGCACCTCTGGTCACCTTATTTTTGATAAAAGAGGCAAGAATATACAGTGGAGAAAAGACATCCTCTTCAATCAGTGGTGCTGGGAAAACTGGACAGCTACATGTAAAAGAATGAAATTAGGACACTCCCTAACACCAGACACAAAAATAAACTCAAAAGAGATTAAAGAGCTAAATGTAAGGCCAGACACTATAAAACTCTTAGAGCAAAACATAGGCAGAACACTCTATGACAGAAATCACAGCAAGATCCTTTTTGACCCACCTCCTAGAGAAATGGAAATAAAAATAAACAAATGGGACCTAATGAAACTTAAAATCTTTTGCACAGGAAAGGAAACCATAAACAAGACAAAAAGAGAACCCTCAGGATGGGAGAAAATATTTGCAAATGAGGCAACTGACAAAGGATTAATCTCCAAAATTTACAAGCAGTTCATGCAGCTGAATATCAAAGAAACAAACAACCCAATCCGAAAATTGGCAGAAGACCTAAACAGACATTTCTCCAAAGAAGATATACAGATTGCCAACAAGCACATGAAAGGATGCTCAACATCATTAATCATTAGAAAAATGCAAATCAAAAGTACAATGAGATAT
>NC_041224.1:11401393-11446833 GCF_002837175.3 Physeter macrocephalus
GAAGTGAGAGAGTGGCATGGACATATATACACTACCAAATGTAAAATAGATAGCTAGTGGGAAGCAGCCGCATAGCACAGGGAGATCAGCTCGGTGCTTTGTGACCACCTAGAGGGGTGGGATAGGGAGGGTGAGAGGGAGGAGATATGGGGGATATATGTATATGTATAACTGATTCACTTTGTTACAAAGCAGAAATTAACATACCATTGTAAAGCAATTATACTCCCATAAAGTTGTTTAAAAAAATTATTCAGTAGATCCCTAAGCTTATAAATCAAGAAATAACAGTTAATGCATGCAGTATCCTATATGGAGACAAAAACAGAGTAACTTGCTTTTATTCTTCTGCCTGCTCTACTTAAATACACATAACATACACAGATTCTTTCTCCAGATTATTGAATAAAAACAATTTTGATGAGTATTTGTAAGTAAACATTGTCACATTATATATGCTATCATATTTAAAATTTGCCTTCATGGTTTGAGGATGGGTAAGAAAATTGTTTCCATTCAGTGAAATAACTGTTTTGGTTTTTCTTTTTGAGATGAACAGTTCATTTTTAGGAGTCTAAGTAATTACAATTTTTTAAAAAGAGTTATAAATTTGTCATTTTAAATTTCAGTGCCAATCTGTTTACTTAATAAAATCACTTGATATTTGAGATGTCCAATGGCCCAGAACTTATTTTTATATCATTGGAACCGTCTTCTTGACCCATAGAGAATCACTAAACACATTTTGTAGGACTGGGAGAGATTTTTCACAATTGAGTTTTATTTGAATATCAATGTTGAAAATAAATTTAATAACCTTTATGAACAGGTTGTAAAACTTCAGATAATTTATGACCATCTTCTCTATGTAATCTTTAAATTTTTAAATTGAACTCTGCCATGTTTTATAAATCATCTTTTCTATCCAGTGTAGACATGGTGATCTTTTTAATCTTAACATCTGTGTGAAGCAACAAACATGGTATTGTACTCTGATGTATTTTAGAGAATGTGGTTGAAAAAAATGTAGCTTGCTATCTTATGTAAATAGGAGTTTTCTACTTAATATTGAGGGGGGAAAGCACAGAGTCTAACTGCAGGGACCTTTAGGAACTCAGTCATCAAGCAGCAGGGGTCTCACAGAACCCGCCAATAGAAGGTTTCCTGGCGAAGAGAGGACAGTCCGATGACAGAGTTGAGACGTTCTGCATCTCCAGATTTCTGGGAAGGACTTTTTTTGACACCAGCTCTGTAGGCTGGCAAGCGTCTTCTCCTTCAGTTGGCTCCTTTCTTTCCTGCACTTTCGAGGAACACCAGAGGAAAACTCTGCAAGGCGTGTTTTCCACTGTGAAACAGACCCTCTGCCTTTAGGGGTCCCCTAGGCTTGCGCCTGGACTGGACTAGACTCCTTGGAAAGTGGGCACCTGAAGAGCTGTCAGGGATGCAGCATGCACTCTTGGGGGCACGGGTTCACAAGAAAGGTTTGGAATGAACCTGGGATGCAGATGGAGAAGGTGGGCGGGGGGTCCTGTGAGCCATGGCCCAGAAGGGGACCGTACTTGGGTGTTGCCATGACGATGGATGTGCTTGCAGAGACGGGAAGAGGAGGCACCCAAAGCACGGCCAGCAGTCTCCTCCTGCCCACTGAGCCGGGCAGGTTCATAACTCTGCCCTTACCTTGGGCACAGCGGCAGTGCCTCTGCCCCTGGAACGTACCGGAGGGAGGGCCTCTAGAAAGGCTGCTGGTTTAGATGAAACCAGGAGGCTAAGTAAGGCTCAGGCTGTCCGCTGGAGACAGTGGCTGGGGGCTCCTGTCTCGGCCCCACCAGCCCCGCCTCAGCCCCCTGTATCCAGCCGGGCCAGTGGGAGAACTGGGAAGGGGCCTGCCCCCTCTTCACCGTGGCTAACGTTTGCTAGGCCAGTTATGGTGCACCAGTGATGCAGTGTTTTCCCTCTTCTGTTTCCCTCCCAGTTTCCCCTTTTCAGGGTTTTCTGGAGGATGTTGTTGTTTTTCTTCCTCTCTCCTTTGCGTTTGAGGATCGTGGTCAGTGGAGCCCCGCCGTGCCCTGGAGGGACCCTGTGGTTTCTGTGCGAAGAGCGCTGCTCCTGCTTTGGTGAGGGCGAAGGGCATGGCCGCCGTTCGTTACACTCATGCCCCTCCGCCCCCACGGGCGATGCTCCAATGCTTCAGCTCCTGTGCAGAGGAGGACTTGCTAAGTTTGCAGTTGGGTGTCAGCATCAGGACCCTGGGTGTCTTCCCCACCCACGCGGCGCACCGGGCACCTTGACTCTGGGAACCAAGGTTCCTTAAAGGGGCACAGCCTGGCCTGGTCCGCAACCTCAGGGGTCTGGGGTCCCTGTGGCGCTTCCTGAAGTCCAGGTTGGCAAGAGACCATGGGGGCTGAGGCCAGCCAGAAGGGGGGCTCCTCCAGCAACCCAGGTGGCAGCCGGTCCCTACCTGGGACCCTTCCCTCCCCCAGCCAGGGGGCCGGGTTCCAACGCGGTGAGTGAGCTCGTGGACTGGCACGGGGCTGGAGGCTCCCAGCCCCGCTGGGCAGTGCGTCCAGGGCCATTCAGATGCCAAGCATCAGGAAATCATTTTGTGCAACCACCTGAAGCAGAGATATTTTTTAAAAAGCATAAATTATTCTCCGTTGTTCTGTGATGATCCTGCCTTTTTCTTTTCCCCGTGACTTCGCATCAGTGATTCTTTCACATCAGGTAAATCTTGAGAAAGACTTGGTGCCCCTCCCTCCCGGGCCCCGCTCAGTACCCATGCGTGTGCACCCCCGGCCTTTCTCAGTAGTTAAGATGTTCTAGGCAATGCACAGGTGACTGTGTCTCTCTCTCTGAGTGCAAGAAAC
Source organism: Physeter macrocephalus (assembly GCF_002837175.3). Taxonomy (NCBI): domain Eukaryota; kingdom Metazoa; phylum Chordata; class Mammalia; order Artiodactyla; family Physeteridae; genus Physeter; species Physeter macrocephalus. The sequence goes on from NC_041224.1 coordinate 11,404,258, forward strand.
TCAAGTCATCTTAAAAAAATACAAAAAAAAAACAAACACACACAAAAAAATCTTTTTAGGCCAGAGTTTTCTACAGGTACTAATGAATAGTTTTCTTAATCCTTATAAGTTTTATGTGTTTAATATTTCTTAATACCAGTAGCATTAATTTATACTTTTGTAGCAACACAGTAATTTTATAAACAGCCAGTGCTTTGGCTCAAGTCTCCACAAGGGGCTTATGCAGGGTTTTCCTGGGACCTGTGTACAGTGTACTGTATTTAAAAAAGCAAGTTATCTAGTGTCACCCTTGCTGTGTTAATTAATGAAAGACGTTGTTTCCGGTCTCCTGTGTCATTGGCGTGGACCCAGCAGTTCTCCAAGGAGTCACGTTGCACGGGGGTTGAGTTGACGGTTCTTGTGATATGTAAACCCCCAAGACCAAACTTGAGGGTTTATTTAGGCTTTTGTTCTGTTTGTCCTTTGGATTTTTGGTTTCATTTCGTTTGGGTACCGTTTGCCATTTACAGCCAAATCAGTTTTGTGGTGTTTAAAACTTTTACTGATGTCAAATGGAGGAAAGGAACAGAAAAAAAAAAAAATTTTTACAAAGTAATAAAATGTAAAACTGAGCTGTTTAAATGTTGCTGTTTTTACCTGTCTGTTCTTGTCCAACAGTGGGACATTCCCAGGGAGAAGAGGAAGGTTCCACTTGGTTCCTTAAATCGCCAAAAGCCGCTGCCCGAAATTCAGCACCCCCTACCCCCCCGCCCCAAATTCTTGGAACATTATTTCCCAGTTGGTTGATGCCAAGGCAAAAAGACATTCTTTTAATGGTTAGGGAGGATCAGTTGCTTAAATGATTTCATCTCAGTGTTGTATTTATGGTTTGACAATAAAACGACCTGGCGGGGGAAAGGATGTGGGTGAGGTGAATTGTAGTGCAGTGTACGCACATGGACCTCTTCAAAGAAGGAGACAATTTCTGTTAAGTAAGGTAGAATGCTCCAGGCGGGCCTTCCGAACGATGGCAGGGTAAAACCTTTGGATCTGTACCTTGTGAGGGAGCGAGCCCTGTGTGCGCGGGCAGGGCATTCAGATATGCCACGGTGCTGTGCATGGGTTAGTGGGAAACTTGCAGATCTCCTGCACAGGTAAAAGAAATGATTTTGAGTAGTAGATGCTTAAGGAATTTAGAACTTTATTGTTAAAACAAGATGGTGTAACATTTGTTTTATAATATATTAAATCTTTTCTGCTTTTGGAAGCCAGGCCTTTTCATACTGAGACATGTTAATATACTTTAAATGCCCAGGTATTACCTGATAGAACATTTGGACATTTGTCCTGTTATGTTTTTCTTCTCTCTAATCATTTTTCCCTTTGCCTCATTGACTTCCTTTTTCATATTTGGGGCCTAAGGTTAAATAACTTGGGTCACTTTCATATTTTCCCCTTGAATTGGAACTAATTATGGAATTAATTTTCAATGCAAATTCAAGACGAGGGCTTTAAATTTGAAAATATGATACTTTAATATTATTAGAATTATATATATATATAATGTTAGACAAATTTGTCGTTTTTGGTTTTGTGCATTTGAATCTCTGGGATGACAGCTGCTGATCCAACATGAAAATAGTTGGGGGCTTCCCTGGTGGTGCAGTGGTTGAGAGTCCGCCTGCCAATGCAGGGGACACGGGTTCGTGCCCCGGTCCGGGAGGATCCCACGTGCCGCGGAGCGGCTGGGCCCGTGAGCCGTGGCCGCTGAGCCTGCGCGTCCGGAGCCTGTGTTCTCTGTGTTCTGCAACAGGAGAGGCCATGACAGTGAGAGGCCCGCGTATCGAAAAAAAAAAAAAAAAAAAAAAAGAAAAAGTTGGAACCTACCTGTAACATCTAATTTCATCTTTAGAAGATCAGTGACTAATTTCCTTGGTAATCCAATTCAGACTTTTCTTTTGAAGTTGGGAAGATGAGTTTTACATTCCTTTTTGTTCTCTTTTATGGTTATAAAAGGACTCTTTGTGTGTGTATACAGAGTGTCACCTTTGACCTTTCCTATGATGAAGCAGTTTTCCTTTTAGATAAGAACACATGAAAACACACTTCTGTTTAAAGGCACAGTATATAGGGAAACTGAATTTAATGCAAAGAAGAAACAAAACATTTAACTGTTCCTGCATGAGCAGACTGTTCTTACAGTGGTATCTGTTCCTGGGAATCTAGATAGAATTCTTTCTACAGAGCAAGCTCCTTTGTGTATCACTCTTCAGTGTAACATTAGCAAGACTACTGCAGTTACATGATAGAGCCCTTTTTTACAGTGTTCAAAAGTTGGACAGTTCTACTTTACCATGAATACATTCCTCTACATGTATCCACACTGTTTTAAGGAAACGAAGTAAAATGATGCTTTATAGATCTTATTTATTATAAAGAAAATTCACTTCTGTGTATCTTTAATTACTGGGTAAAAGTCTTGGGAGTTGGAATATAATTAGATTCACAGTTGGGCATTTTGTAAAATAATAGCGTTTTCCTATGTATTAATGCGGTTTAGTCGTCCCAGCCATTTATCCTAAGTAAATTTTAGAGTTTGTGCATTTATTTAAATTTCATGCCTTATCTGCTACAGAAAGGAAATGGATTTCAGAGCTAAAGCATTAATTTTTATAGTTTAAATCATAACTTGTCATGTTTCTGTATTGGTTTTTATAAATTTTTTTTCTCCTAGTTAATCACGCCAGTGATGTCACCCAGCTAACTGAAATTCGTTCCTCTTTCCATTTGCATTTGTTTCTTATAACTTTGTGTTACAGTAGAACCCAAATAATTGTCCAAACAAGATAAATTATCGCTGATATAAAGGCCTAAAGGCGTTCTGTTATGAGTGAAGCCCATGAGTTTTCATTAGAATCAGCACTGATGAGTCCACATCTCTACCTGTCTGTCTAGAATTGATGAAAATAATTGTAGCAAATGGAGTGATAGCAGAAAAGGCCGTATAGCGTATATTTAATGTATGGTAGTCAGTTTTAACAAGTTTATGATTTTGTTTATTTTCCTGTGCTTTGGTGTGTGTTATCATCTGCCCAGATTGTGGTCAAAGTCCTGCTCAGCGTTCATGGTCCAGCCTTGCTTGACGTCTTCTGTGATGTGATTGCTGATTCTCTTGCACTCCCTTATGCTCCTGTAATTTCTTTAAACTTTCTACCTTCTTGTGGTCAGGGGTTACTACCTGATTTATCTGCTTTCCTCCAGTACCTAGTAGAGCAAACACTGGGCACGGTGCTAAGGACCGTTGAGATGCAAGGATTAATAATACATTATAGGGACTTCCCTGGCGGTCCAGTGGTTAAGACTCCATGCTTCCACTGCAGGGGGTACGGGTTCAATCCCTGGTTGGGGAACTAAGATCCCGAATGCCACGCCGTGCGGCCAAAAATAATAATAATAATAATACATTATAATAGTTTACTAGGTAGTTCTCCTGAGTGTGTGCCACGTATCAGGCACTATGATAAGCATCTTACATGCATTTGTCATTCGATCCTCAATGCAACCCTGTAAAATACGTTCTGTTTCCATCTACATTTTATACTCTGGGACCAGAGAAAAATAACACCCGCTGGCTAAAGCAAGGATTCTGTCTCCCGAGCCTTTAGCTACTTCTGTCCCTTAGGAAAACAAACACATTATTAGTCTAGTGTGAAACAGAGACTGAAAGAGGGGAGGGGGCTGCAGAGGGATGATACTTGAATTAAAGGACATGATGTGTATTAGACTTAGATGAAATGTAGAATGTATTCTAGTCTTGGGAAAAGAGTAAGCAAAAAGGCAAGAGGTGTGGGATGGGGAACTTCGGGCTATATTTGGAGAATAGTAATCGGTTCAGTATGGCTGAACCGTACTGTGCTAGGAGATTAAGATGGAAGCAAAAATTGGGCTTAGGCACAGTACCAGCTGAAATAATCATTTCTCCCCAGACCACCTTCACTATACTATGTTTGCATGCTTATCTTGATATGAAAGGCTAAACATGAACATTCAAGTCATGAATGTACAGCCTACTCATGGAAATAGAACAGTTACTTAATAAACAGTAAGAACTTCTCTGTGAAGCTTGATAAAACTTGAGTATTAAAAATTGAGCATTTTCACTATTTTTCACAGTCAAACCCTGTTTAAAATAATAGAAAATAAGGTAGAATTCGGGGGAATGTAGGGTCAGGGAGGTCCCTCATTTTTCATTTATACTAATCCAAGCCTACCAAGCTTAAATGACCAGTGTTGTGTGGGCTACAATGTCCGTCATCTTTCTAGGCATCCATTGTCATAGGAAACACAGGAAGTGTGTGTATGTGGAGATTCTCTGTATGCAGCTTGTATTGTTAAAATCAGTGTCAGTGGGTAGCATGGAGGAATAATAGAAGAGGAAAAAATAGGTCAAGTATGAATGAGACGAGCAGATGTTATACATGTAACACAAGCAAGCTAAAACCCCAGCCAGAATATTAGGGTTTAATTCTTTTTGCCAGCTTCCTGAAGTCACAAACAATCCTAAAATTTGAGTGATCTACGCAGTAGTAGTCAAGAAGCGGGGAGGGGAAGCAATGAGAGCAGTCCACCCCGGGTAGGAGGAATGTCTGACCACTGAAATTGTCTAGAACTGCCTGCGTGTGATGATGATAAAGAGGAAATCGACAAAGTCAGTTTAATTATGTTTAAACTGCAAACAGTGCACCCTCTTTTTGCCTGTGCTGAGGCACACTGTTGCCACCATAACCCTCTCCCCCCACACACACACCCCCACCGAAGCTTCTTTTAATTTGTATGCTGGCTGCACGTGTCCTCCAGGAGGAGCGGCCTCTATCAGGAAGGGGCAGTTCTCCTGGCAGCGGGAGAAGAGGAAGACGCCTGGCCCAGCCTCTGACGGCGCTTAAAGCTTCTTCCAGGAGCTGGCAGAATGTCACTTCTGCTTGAATTTCTCTGGCCAAAAAAGGCACCTGGCTAATCCCTGATGTCAGTGCGGCTAGGAAGCAGACACCCACAAAGAGGTACTGTGGGTTCCGTAGCAACAAGCAGTGATTGTACTCTTAGAGGGAGGTGCAAGGAATTGAGAACAACAGTACCAAATCTACCGCCATGGGTAACTGTGGGTCCAGGTGGTTTAACAGAGTTTCATTTAAAGGATATAAAGAGTCCTTGCCTAGAAATAAGGAGGAATTTTTGACTGTCAGATTGATTTTTGCCCAGGTGGTTATATAGTATTAACTTCTACCATTTAAAAAAGTCAGATAATCATTTTTCTTGAATTTTGTAGGTGTCCATGTGCCTAGAGAGTTACGGCTATGTTAGCTGTTTCTTTAATGACATACAGTAGTTAAATGGCAAAGAGCTTCTCTCGGTCCGGTTCTTCATAGTAAACGAGAGAACACAGAAAGTGATTCTAGATGCATAAGAGAGTGGATGCCTTGGGCCTGAGGGATGAATTCTCTGGCAGAAACCAGTGGAGAAAGGCTAGAGGGGTCCCTGCTGTGAGTTGTACAGTCGTGGCAGTAGGGAGAAGAAGAAGTCCAGTGGTTAATATTAATAATTGTAATGATCATGGCAGATCACATCTGCCGGAGACTTTGCTCCTGCTACCTTATTTCACTTACACGTTTAGAGTGTATGTTTCTGTGTAGAAAGAATCCCAAAGGGCTTTGCTTTATGTTCCCTACCCTGACTTCTCTGCTGACACAACACAGGTCAGCACACAGCAGTGGGCTGTTCTGGAGTCGCTGGGCCTTTTGCGCGTCGTTTGGGCAGCCGTGGAAGAGTAAGAAAAAAGACCACAGTCCTGCCTGCTTTCAGGTAGTGGCATTAACTGAATTCTGTTTCTGACACTGGCACTGAAGAACATTATATACTTGAGAGCATTTGACAACCGATTCACAATATGTTTCACAGCGGTTCCCAAATTATCTTCCTAGGTAGTTAATGAAGAGTCAATATGGAACATTAATAATAAAGTGATTTTTAAAGCAAGATTTTACTTAAAGCCTAAAGGGAAATTATATACCAGTTAACTTCATTATTTTTTTTGGAAGGACTCTTAGTAGCACTATAGAGTGTTGTCTGCAAGCTAGAACGTCATGTGTGCGTGATCATCCCTGAAGGTAAAGTTCTCAGAGGTTCCTTGATTACTCGTGACAGCAGACTGCTCTTGATAATGATGAAAGGTATAATAAGTAAGCTTTAAAGACCTTTCCGGTCATGAGCTACATGCTTACACCTAGCTAACGAACTGAACACAGGCCTTCCTTATATTTCTGTAGGTGTTTAGAAGGGTAGCTAACTAACGTTACAACATTTTAAAAGGTTTACGGTGAACAGACAGAGCTACATGAAAAAGAGATATTTGTTTCATGACTCTAGGATATTAGATAGTCCCGTTACACCTTGGTAGTTTGTTTGTTTGTTTGTTTGTTTGTTTTCGGGGTTTTTTTTTTTCCCCTCTTCTATTCTGTAGCACTTTGCCAGTTAGGGAAAGTTGGGTGAGGCTAGATAATTTTAAACGCTATATTGTTTAGCAATCCCTGTTGACCGGTAAATTGGCTGAGAAGGGGTTGTTTGCCCTAACATTCCTGTGATAAAAGCATCTGATTATATTTGACTAATGTAGAGAACTACTTTTAAAGTAAAAATAATGTTGATGATAAATCAGAGTTTAAAAGCATAGTGAATTAAAATATTATTTAAATATTAGACTCATGTTTAGAATCTCTTGCTAGTGGGAGTACCTTAAAGAGTTTCAGGTGCAGAGTACACAGTGAAATCCTCCAAGTGCTACAACGGGGGATGACAAAAAAGAAAATGCTTACAAGTTTCCTTGCTGACTTAGATAATTTGGGATTACGTCATTGGACTCTCTACTTATTTATAACTCAACAGTTTTTTGAGGGTGGGGGATTAATGTATGTTTGAATGTTATTTGAGAAGGTAATTTTAAGATAATATTAATAATATTCATGGAAACATAGGAACATATTTTTCTCTCTTCCATTAGATTGTGACATTAAATGTATAGACTAGGTCTTTATCTCATCTAATAGGCTTGACAGTATCAAAACATTATGGCCGTGTGGATAGTCATATGGGAAAAATATATTAAATATGTAATCTAAAAGCTATTGCCATATTAAGTCTTGGAAGTGGAAAATCTGAGGGTAGAATCCTCTTCTTTGTATTATTCTTCACACCTACACAGTCTTTACGTAAGAGTTCTATTTTACTTTATCCTTTCTAATTAAATCATTTCCTTCATGTGCAATGAGAAACATTTGGCAGTTATATCTCACACAAGTTGTATATCTTAAGGTTGTAAAGGACTCTTTCTCAATTAATGGAATTCTGTACTTGCTGTTCAAACTTGCTCTGCAAATATGAAATATATATAATATTAATAAATTACCAGAATTACTACGTGGATCATTCTGCTCCAGGTCTTAAACCGGAAACCTTGTTCAGAAGTGTTTAAGTTAAATGAATTGGTAAAAGTGAGTGTTGGAATTTGTAATTTTAAATCGAATTAGAAAGGTAGAAGGAGTTCAGGATGAAGCATTTTAATGGGAATAGAAGGTGGTTTTGTAACTTGTCCTGATTTCATCTATAAACGTTTAAACATTATATAAATTTAAACAAGCTTTAACTAAGAGATCTTTTTCTACAATAATCTAAAAAGCATTGTTAACATTCAAAATAAGCAAGCAGTGATCAATTTGGAAGACTACTCGTTTTGATTTGTGGATGAAAACTTTTGGAATGTTTCCATTAGAATTTACTGTAATCTTTTTTGTTTGTTTTTGTTTTGGCCTTTCTTTTTTTTTTTTCACCCCTCTTGTATAAACACATCTTAAAATAAGTGATATGATTAAGAATGGTTAATTCCTAAGGAGTTTAGCACATTAGCTATTAGTATATCACTGAGACCAAGGGAGCAAGCAAGATTTTTATTTCTTAATCGTTCAAGACACCATTTGCTTTATTAGTCATGACAGTTAGAGTTGATGGTTTTATTATGTGGAACCTGACCACTACCACTGGGTTGTATTTTGAGAGGAAAAAAGGAATTTCTGTTTTGGTAGTTTACATCTGGAGGGTTTTTGTTGTTTCCTCACAGCGTTTTGAGATGCTTGTTTCACACTTTTAAGCTTCAAGCGAGAAATTCTCTAAATTCCTTTTTGGAAATACTCTGTTCTGACGTCTTTGAAGTAATCTGCGTTCACCTGTTTCCGTATCTTACCTGGCAGGCTCTCCAGCCTTGACCTCCTCTAGGGCCCGTGGCCTCTTTCTCCTGGCGCGTGAGAAGCCTGCGACGGGCAACACTGGGTGATCGTAGTACGCCGAGCATTAAGACAGCCATGTGCGTCACCTCCAAACTCTGCACGTTCGGAGTCAGTTCATTTTCCCATCAAAGCTGATTTCCCTGCCTAACTACTCCTTGCCTCTCACAGTTCTCAGTCCTCTTCAGCTCTTTCAGTTCCCCTTGTGCTCCGCTAATTCACATCTTTCTGCCTCTCATGATTCTGTTCCTGCCAGCTAGAACTGCCTACCCTCTTTTCTCTCTCAGATGAGACCCACAATATCATCGTTGTAAAACCTAGTAAGGTGATTAAGATATCATTGTAGCTGCAGATGTGTCAAAAGAAGGCATGTTTACTAAGTGTTAGAGCATTTGGGGAAAAAATACAATATATTCTCTAAATCATGGGTCAGCAAACTATGGCCCACAGGCTAAATCAAGCCCTACTACCTATTTTGTAATTTATTGGAACACAGCCATGTGCATTTGTTTATATATTGTACCATCTTGCTGCCTATGCATTGTATTATCATGCTACCTTATGGCCTGCAAAGCCAAAAATACTTACTTTTTGGCCCATTACAGAAAACATGTGGCAACCCTTACTCTAAATGAACACTTGTTAAACCAGAGTACGCCAGGAGTTTTCCCTAGGCTTCAACTGATCTTTCTATATCAGGCCAGGCCTATTCAAACAAGAGCTAAGAACACATTTTCTGAAGCCTAATTTTTTTATATGTTCATACCCAGAGGCAGATGATAAGCAGTGAACATTTTATTAAGTTTAATTTTTTTCTACATACGCATAGTATATTTTTTATTTGTAGCACTTGGAACTTAGAGATGAGGCATCAGATAATTCACGTTAAATTTTTTTTTTTTTTTGCACTCCTGCATTTTCTGAAATCTTTAATGCTGGAGAATTTGATGCAGACCTTTTTTTCTCTGGCTAAAAATGGAATCTTCCTTGTTCCCCCAACTTTATAAATGGTAGTAATTTCCCACAACTTCACTTTGTAGGAAGATTAAAATGATGCTTCATTTATATTCTCTGCCACCTCTTTCCCCAAAAGAGTGTTCGTTTTATTTTGACCAAGGAAAACAATATTCCCTTTCCTTCTATTTAGATCATACTTTTAATTAATATATAGAAATTTTGAACTAGTGTTTTAAAACTCATTTCAAACTTTGCCTCATCACTTACTAGTAATAAAGGTTGAAATGCAACAGATTGTGAATAGAAAGAATGACTATGTCTTCATCTTCTGTCTCCAAAATGTTCCCCCTTGCGTAAAATCTCATCTCCAGCTGTATACCTTCTCCTCCATGAGAATTTCAGTGACAGTACTCATCCACAAATTCAAACAGCCATTCTGAAGGGAAGAATTGAGAAAAGAAAGGAGACTTGGAAATAGTTCAGGGGGATAAAGCTTATTCTGGAATACATGTAGAAATGTTCGCAATTAAGGTTTGGGAGTGGTAAAAGAAGCTAAGGAGTAATAATAATTATAGCCCTGTTCTAGTAATTGCTCCCTAAAATCTGAGAGCTGACGCTGCAAACCTAGCTTTGATATAAAGGTAATTATAGAGCTAAGACTGTCCTGGTGATGTATTGGACAAAGAAAAGCACTTTAAGAAATATTGTTAAAAATAGGTTAAATGAACAAATTTAACCCAAGAATCTGGCAGTATTCTACCGGAATTTTATTTATTTTTTATTTTTTTATTTCTTTGCGGTACGCGGGCCTCTCACTGCTGTGGCCTCTCCTGTTGCGGAGCACAGGCTCCGGACGCGCAGGCTCAGTGGCCATGGCTCACGGGCCCAGCCGCTCCGCGGCATGTGGGATCTTCCCGGACCGGGGCACGAACCCGTGTCCCCTGCATCGGCAGGCGGATTCTCAACCACTGCGCCACCAGGGAAGCCCCTACCAGAATTTTAAATGCCTTCTTTCTTTGGCCCAGCAATCCTACTCTGGAACTCTGTCCTGCAGATACAACTGTTCTTGTATGAAATTACATGTTCAAGTTTATTTGGTACAGTATTGGTTATGGCAAAAGATTAGACACAATCCAAGTGTCCGGCAGTAAAGGACTGGATCATAAAATCAGAAAGGCGTTGAAGGTTGAACCAGATGAAAGCATGTCCCTTGACATGTGTATTGTCTACAAAATAACATAGAAAATGCATGAAAAAGAGACCGTAAAAGTTGCTAACACGGGATGGTAAAAGGGAAATAATTGTACATTACCAAATTTTACTATGTTATAAAATAACAGATTTTAAAAAGTATTTTATCATTTATTTTAACACATTAAAACTGTGTAGGAGCTTGTATATATTCCATTGTTTTGATTCCCATACCCATTTGATTTCTACTCCTATATGAACCGAACATACTATTGAGGTGTTCAGGCATGGCCCAGTAAGAACTACTCTAGGGGCTTCCCTGGTGGCTCAGTGGTTAAGAATCTGCCTGCCAATGCAGGTGACACGGGTTCAAGCCCTGGTCTGGGAAGATCCCACATGCCGCGGAGCAACTAAGCCAATGCGCCATAACTACTGAGCCTGCGCTCTACAGCCCGTGAGCCACAACTACCGAGCCCGAGTACCACAACTACTGAGCCTGCATTCCACAACTACTGAAGCCCACACACCAAGAGCCCGTGCTCTGCAACAAGAGAAGCTACCACAATGAGAAGCCCACACGCCACAGTGAACAGTAGCCCCTGCTCACCACAACTAGAGAAAGCCCGCATGCAGCAACGAAGACCCAACGCAGCCAAAAATAAATAAATAAATAAATAAAGTTTTAAAAAAGAACTACTCTAATTGACTCTTAGAGGTTTATTCCTTCATCTTTGAGGTAAGGGTGGGATGATTAGGACAAAAGTTAATTAGTACATTTCTTACAAAAATGTATTTCCACAGAGAAACAGCAATTTAAATTTTTTTTGACTTTTATACCCCGCAACTTTTTTTTTTTTTTTTTGAAGTATAGTTGATTTATAATGTTAGTTTGTAAGTTACAGAGTTAGTTTCTGGTGTACAGCAAAGTGATTCAGTTATACAAATATATATACTCTTTTTCATACTCTTTTCCGTTATGGTTTATTACAGGATATTGAATATAGTTCTCCATGCTGTACAGAAGACCATGTTGTTTATCTGTTTTATATATAGTTGTTTGTATCAGCTAATCCAAAACTCCGATTTTATCCCTCCCGCACCCCCTTTCCCCTTTGGTAACCATAAGTTTGTTTTCTGTGTCTGTGAGTCTGTTTCTGTTTTGTAAATAAGTTCATTTGGATCATATTTTAGATTGCACATATAAGTGATACCATACAGTATTTGACTTTCTCTTTCTGGCTTAATTTAGTATTATATTCTCTAGATGCATCCATGTTACTGCAAACGGCATTATTTCATTCTTTTTTTATGGCTAAGTAGTATTCCGTTGTGTGTGTGTGTATGTGTGTGTGTGTGTGTGTGTATACACACACCACATCTTTTTATCCATTCATCTGTGAATGGGCATTTAGGTTTCTTCCATTGTCTTGGCTATTGTAAACAGTGCTGCTATGAACATTGGGGTGCATGTATCCATTCGAACCATGGGTTTCCCCGGATATATGCCCAGGAGTGGGATTGCTGGGTCATATGGTGACTCTATTTTTAGTTTAAGGAACTTCCACACTGTTCTCCATAGTGGCTGCACCAATTTACATTCCCACCAACAGTGCAGGTAGGGTTCCCTTTTCTCCACACCCTCTCCAGCATTTATTATTTGTAGACATTTTAACGATGTGGCCATTCTGACTTGTGTGAGGTTGTACCTCATTGTAGTTCTGAATCCATTTCTCTGATAATTAGCGATGAGCATGTTTCCATGTGCTTATTGGCCATCTGTATATCTTCTTTGGAGAAATGTCTGTTTAGATCTTCTGCCCATTTTTTGAGTGGGTTGTTTGTTTTTTTGTTATTGAGTTGTATGACCTGTTTGTATATTTTGGAAGTTGAGCTCTTGTCAGTTGCATCATTTGCAAATATTTTCTCCCATTCTGTAGGTTGTCTTTTTGTTTTCTTTATGGTTTCCTTTGCTGTGCAAAAGCTTATAAGTTTGATTAGGTCCCATTTGTTTATTTTTGCTTTTATTTCTATTGCCTTGGGAGACTGACCTAAGAAAACATTGCTGTGGTTTCTGTCAGAATGTTTTGCCTGTGTTCTCTTCTAGGAGTTTTATAGTGTCGTGTCTTATATTAAAGTCTTTAAGCCATTTTGAGTTTATTTTTGTGTATGGTGTTGACCGAGTGTTCTAAGTTCATTAATTTATATGCGGGAAGGCTTTTAGCTTTTCACCATTGAGTATTATGTTGGCTGTGGATTTGTCATAAATAGCTTTTATCATGTTATGTTCCCTTTATACCCACTTCTTAAAAAGGATTCAGGATGGTAAAAAGGGATGCTTGGAAACTTGTTCTCTGATGAGGTGTGTCTGAGTGAACACAATTACAGGCAGATGCTTGGACCAGATTTATGAATAGAGGAAAACAATTAGAACCTAGATTCTAGTTTCATGTCAGTCAATTGTGGAGTTTCATAATAATGGTTAATATATGTGGAGTAAAGGTTTGTGAAGAGTCCAAGATAACAGTGAATTCTGTGCTTATTTTTGGTAAATTGTAATACTGCTTACTTTGTAAAGAAACTAGTCATGATAGGGAGTTAGTTTTATGGGAAAAAGAAATCCGCCTTTTGGATATTTCCTTTAATAAAAGTTAAAATTCTGAACATGCAGAACTTGATTATTGATCTGTGCCTAGGTATTGATGTAACATACTTCCTAAAGTAGTAAATTTCAAATGCATTCCTATGTAATTGCTTGCTGTCATGTCTCTGGATTTAATTTTTAAATATTTGAAAACTAGAGTATGCTTCCAGTCAGATATTTTACTTGGACAATAATATAAAGGAAAACTATCAGTCATTATTTTCAATGCCATTATATTGTAGCTCGCCGACACCATGCTTCTTTATGTTTTCAGGATATGGCTTTAGTTGCCCCTGAGGCTCCTTCAGAACAAGCCAGAAGAGTTTTTCAAACTTACGATCCAGAAGGTAAAAGATTTTATTTTTTATTAACACTGACTCTGTGTTTTATATCTTCATATATTTGAAATATATTGATACTTTCCTGAGTTTTATTTTTCAAGAGTTATGGGATTATTGAAAGAAATGTAGCTTGCATTTCTTGAAAATTTTACATAGAATGGTGAAAATGGGAACCAAAAAAAATAGGAAACTTCAGTGATCATCATATTCTCACATGGTATAAGGGTTTTGTGTTTCTTGTGGTACTAAAGTTATGATTACTTGAATCTTGACCTCTGATGGTGTTAAACGGAAAAATACCACCTCTTGAATAACTTTTCAAAGAGCTTAAGTCATTTCTTTATTTATTTATTCAAATGAATAAATGTTTCAGAATATCTTTTTTTAATAATTGAGATATAATTGACATATAACATTCTGTAAGTTTAAGGTATACAACATGTTGCTTTGATATATTTATATATTGCAAAATGATTACTATTTTAGCATTAGGTATAACACCTCTATCACATCACATAATTACTTCTTTTTGTGGTGAAAACAGTTAAGATCTGGTCTGTTAGCAATTTTGAAGTTTATAATACAGTATTGTTAACTGTAATCACCATTGCTGTTCATTAGTTCTCCAGAACTTAATTTATCTACTAGTTGCAAGTTTCTACCTTTAAACAACATCTTTCCAATAACCTACCTCAAGCTCCTGGTAACCACCACTCTACTCTGTTTTTACAAATTCAGCTTTTCTAGGTTCCACATATAAGTGATATCACACAGTATTTGTCTTTCTACGTCTGATTTATTTCACTTAGCATAATGTCCTCAAAGTTTATCCATGTTGTCACAAAAGGTAGGATTTCCCTCTTTGTCATGGCTAAATAATATCCCATTGTGTGTGTGCGTACACACGCATACACACTGTAATCTTTATCCATTGACAAACGCTTAGGCTGTTTCCATAGCTTGGCTGTTGTGAATAATATTGCAGTGATTGTGGTTGTGCAGATATCTCTTTGAACTACTGATTTCACTACCTTCAGATATATACCCAGGAGTGGAATTGCTGAATCATATGGTAGTTCTGTTTTTAATTGTTTGAGGAATCTCTGTACTGTTTTCTTTAATAGAGATACCCTTTTATATTTTCACCAACAGTTCATAAGGTTTCCCCTTTCTCCACAAACTCACCAACATTTAATCTCGTCTTTTTTTTTTTTTTTTCTTTTTTGTGGGGGGGCCATGCCACACGGCATGTGGGATCTTCCCTGACCGGGGATCAAACCCGTGCCCCCTGCATTGGGAGCGCGTAGTCCTAACCACTGGTCCGCCAGGGAAGTTCAGTCTCTTGTCTTTTTCATAAAGGTCATCCTAACAGGTGTGAGGTGATACCTCATTGTGATTTTGATTTGCATTTTCCTGATGATTAGTGATATTGAACATTTTTTCATATACCTATTGGCCATTTGTATGTCTTTAGAAAAATTTCTATTCAGGTCCATTGCTAACTTTTTAATTGAATTATTTGTGTTTTTGCTCTTGAGGTCTTTATATATTTTCTGTATTAACCTTTTATCAGATATATGGCTTGCAAATATTTTCTTCCACTCTGTAGGTTGCAGTTGTATTATTTCCTTTGCTGTGCAAAAGCTCTTTAGTTTAATGTAGTCCCACTTGTTTATTTTAGTTTTGCTGCCTGTTCTTTTGCTGTCTTATCCAAGAAATCACTACCAAGACCAATGGCAAGGACCTTTTTCCCTACATTTTCTTTTAGTAGCTTTACAGTTTCAAGTCTTACATTTAAGTCTTTGATCCATTTCAAATTGTTTTTTGTGAATACTGTAAGATAGGGGTCCAGTTTCATTCTTTTGCATGTGGATATCCATTTTTCCCAACACCATTTATTGAAGAGACTATCCTTTCCCAACTGTATGTTCGTGGCACTCTGATCAAAAATTAGCTGACCATGGGCTTCCCTGGTGGCGCAGTGGTTGCGCGTCCGCCTGCCGATGCAGGGGAACCGGGTTCGCGCCCCGGTCCGGGAGGATCCCACATGCCGCGGAGCGGCTGGGCCCGTGAGCCATGGCCGCTGAGCCTGCGCGTCCGGAGCCTGTGCTCCGCAACGGGAGAGGCCACAGCAGAGGAAGGCCCGCAAAACAAAAAAAAAAAAAAAAAAAATTAGCTGACCATATATTCATGAATTTATGTCAGGGCTTACTCTTCTGTTACACTGGGCTATGTGCTTGTTTTTATGCTAGTAGCATATTCTTCTGATTATTAGAGCTTTGCAATATAGCTTGAAATCAGGTAACATGATGCCTCTGGCTTTGTTCTTCTTTCTCAAGATGGCTTTGGCGGTGCAGTATCTTTTGCGGTTCCAAATAAATTTTAGAACAGTTTTTTCTATTTCTGTGAAAAATGTCACTGGAATATTGGTAAGGATTGCATTGACTGTGTAGATCACTTTGGGTAGTATGGACATTTTAACACTATTAATTCTTGATATAACCCATGAGCACAGTGTATCCTTCCATTTATTTGTGTTTTCTTCAATCTCTTTCATCGGTGTCTTATAGTTTTCAGTGTCTTATACCTCTTTGGTTAAACGTGTGCCTGAGCGTTTCATTGTTTTTGATGCTATTGTAAATGCAACTGCTTTTTAAATTTCACTTTCAGATAGTTCTTGTTGGTGTATAGAAATGCAACTGATAACAGTATGTTGATTTTGTATCTTCCAAATTTACTGAAATCATTTTTTCTAACAGTTTTTTAGTGGAGTCTTTAGGGTTTATATATAAGACCAAGTTATCCACAAACAGAGATCATTTTACTTTTACCTTTCCAATATGAATGCCTTTTATTTCTTTTTTGTGTCGAATTGCTGTGGCTAGGACTTGCAATAATATGCTGAATGGAAATGGCAAAAGTGGGCAATCCTGTCTTTTTCGTGTTCTCATAGGAAAGGATTTTAAACTTTTCACCGTTGAGTATGATATTAGCTGTAGGTTTGTTGTATATGGCCTTTATTATACTGAGGAACATTCCTTCTGTACCATATTTTTTAGTGTTTTTATTATGAAAGGATTTTGTATTATATCAAGTACCTTTTCTGCATACTGACATGATCATACAGTTTTTTTCTTTTATATATCAGATCTGTTGATTTGCGTATGTTGAACCATCCTTGCATCCCTGGAATAAATCCCACTTGATCATAGTGTATGGTCCTTTTAATCTGCTGTTGAATTCCGTTTGCTAATATTTTGTATATGCATTCATCAGGTATTATGATCTGCAGTTTTCTTTTCTTGTAGTGTCCATATTTGGCTTTGGTATCAGAGTAATGCTGGTCTCAAAGCGAATTTGGAAGTATCCCCTCATCTTTAATTTTTTGGATGATTTTTAGAAGGATTGGCATTAATTCCTCTTTAGTTGTTTCATAGATTCACCAGTGAAACCATCTGTTCCTGGACTTTTCTTTGTTGGAAGGTTTTGGATTACATTGTCAGTCTCCTTTTTGTTACTGCTCTATTAAGATTTTCTTTGTCCTCATGAGTCAGTTTTAGTAGGTTTTATGTTTCTAGGAATTAATCAATTTCTTCTCAGTTGTCCAATTTGTTGGTGTGTTATTGTTCATAGCAGTCTCTTCTGACTCTTTGTGTTTCTGTGGTAACAGTTACAGTGTCTCCTCTTTAATCCTGTTTTGTTTATCTTGTCAGAAAATCAGCTGTTAGTTTTATTGCTTTTTTCCATATTTCTGTTCTCTATTTCATATATCTCCGTTGTAGTTTTTCTTCTTTTTTTAGTTCCTTAAGGTGTAACGTGAGGTTGTTTGAGGTCCTTTTTGTTTCTTAATGTAGGCATTTATCAGTGTAAACTTCCTTCTTAAAACTGCTTTTGTAGCATCCCTAAGTTTTGATACATTGTGCTTCTGTTTTCCTTTGTTTCAAGATATTTCTTGATTTCCCTTTTGATTTCTTCTTTGACCCATTGGTTGTTCAGGAGCATGTTGTTTAATCTGCATATATTTTGCATCTTCTTCCTGTGGTTTATTTCTAGTTTCCTGTCATTGTGGTACGAAAAAATACTTGGTGTGCTTTCAGTCCTTTTCAATTTGCTAAGACGTGTTTTATGCCCTATCATGTGATCTATCCTGGAGAATCTTTTATGTACACTTGAGAAGAAATGCGTATTCTGCTTCTAGTATATGGAGTGTTCTGTGTATGTCTGTTAGGTACATGCAGTCTAAAGTGTAATTCACATCCATTATTTCCTTACTGATTTTCTGTCTGCATGATCACACTGTTGTTGAAAGGGGTATTGAAGTCCCCTACTTTATTTCATTGCTCTCTGTTCTCCCTTCAGATTTGTTAATAATCATTTAATACATTTAGGAGCTACAATATATGGTACATATATGTTTATAGTTGTTATATCCTCCTGATATATTCATCCCTTTATCATTACCTAATGACCTTCTTTGTCTCGTTACAGTTTTTGATTAGAAGGTATTTTGTCTGACGTAGGATGGCTACCCCAGTTCTCTTTTGTTTTCCATTTGTATGCAATATCTTTTTCGTCTCATCACTTTCAGCCTGTCCATGTCCTTGAAGCTTAAGTGAGTCTTTATAGACTCACATAGAGTTGGGTTTTGTTCTTTTATCCATTCAGCCACTCCGTGTCTTTTGACTGAAGAAATAAAGCCATTTACATTTGGAGTAAGTGTTGATAGGTAAGGACTTACTATTGCCACTTTGTTGGTTAATTAATTGTTTTGTAGGTCTGTAGTTTCTTCTTCTGTTGGTTTCTTTGTGACTTGATTTTTTTTTTATGGTAGTATGCTTTGATTCTCTTCTCTTTATGGTTTGTCTGTCTATTATAGGTTTGTGCTCTTTGGTTATCATGAGGCTTTTGTAACACATCTTAGTCTTATAACTATTTTAAGCTAACAACAACTTAACTTCGATTACATAAGAAAGTTCAAGGCATTTACGTGACCTCCATAATTTATTTTGATGTCCCAGTATACATCTCTTTATATTGTGTATCCATTAACATAATATTGTAGATGTAGTTATTTTTAACCCTTGTCTCTTAGCCTGTATGGTGGAGTTCAAAGTGATTTACACACCACCACTACAGGATTTTTATTTTTTTAAGGTGTAACTGATGTTTAATATTATATTACTTTCATGTGCACAACATAATGATTTGATATTTTTATGTGTTGCAAAATGATCACCTCAATAGGCCTATTAACATTGATCACCATACATAATTACAAATTTTTTGTGTGTGATGAGAACTTTTAAGATTTGTTCTCTTAGAGAACAAAAGAAGAAGCAGTACAGTATTATTAACTATAGTCACCATGCTGTACCTTACATCCCCATGACTCACTTATTTTATAACTGAAAGCTTGTACCTCTGACACCTTTCACTCATTTCACCTACTCCCCCACTTTTGGTGTTAAATCCAAAAAATCATTGCCAAGAGTTATGTCACGGAGCTTACCACCTATGTTTGCTACATAGTAAGAATTTTAATGTTTCTGGTCTTACGTTCAAGTCTTAACTCAAAATAGATGAAATTTTGTGTGTGGTGTAAGATAGTGGTTCAGTTTGCCCAGTACCACTTATTGAAGAGACTGGCCTTTCTCCATTGTATATCATGGCTCCTGTGTTGTAAATTAATTGACCATTTAAGTGTATGTTTATCTCTGGGCTCTCTGTTCTGTTCCTTTGATCTGTGTGACTGTTCTTAGGTCAATACCATACTGTTTTGATTACTATAGTTTGGTAATATAGTTTGAAATCAGGAGGTGTGCTACCTCCAGCTTTGTTCTTTTTTTCTCAAGATCGTTTTGGCTATTCATTCGGGGTCCTTTGTGGAGCAGTATAGTATCAGAGCCAGGGTCCTAGGATCCGGTGCATACAGAACTACCACAGTAGTCCTGAGGTACAGGTGCACTTGCTGCAGATGTGGCACTGATGTCTGCGGTATACATATGTACAGCTCTTCCGTGGACCTGGGACCTGAGTTTCAGGGGCTCCCCATAGTGGCTCGCTGGTGTGGGGGTGTGTGACAGTGGCACAGGCCCTGGGATGACAAGCTGCGGGGGTGGCTTGAGCCCAGGCTGCAGCAGCAGCATAGACGGGGGATGGTGGGTCAGAGTCTCGCTTTCGGCCCGTGCGGCAGTCACAAGGCCGTAGCAGCAGCACGAGTGCAAATGCTGATCTGTTAAAGCTGAGCATCAGGAGCGGGGCTCAGGGCATTGCAGCCCGGGCTTAGCAGTGATGTGTCAGAGCCTCAGCCTGGGCTGGGGAGGGGAGGGGCAGGGCTCAGTGACGGTAGCCTCCTTGAGGATGAGGGGTCAGAGCTATAACCTGGTATCCAGTGGGTGGGGCCCAGGGCAGCAGACACTGTTCTGGTAATGGTGGGACAAAGCCACTACCCTCAAACCGTGGATGAGGCCCAGAGCTCCGGTCCTGTATATGGTGAGGTGCTGAGGCACACCTCATTCCAGAGAGCACGGTACAGCAGAGACTGGTGTCCCTGAGGGCAGGTCTCCTGCAGCGACAGCTCTAGCCTCTGGGAGTAGATGCGGGGGCTGGGGAGCACTGGGGGCAGCTCTGTCGGCTGGGAGCGATGTTGGCAGGAGACCGCTGCAGCAAGGCTGCACGTGGCCCCGGTGGAGAGGCCTGCAGGGGTTCTCCTCTTCCCCGTGTGGCGAACTTCCTCTGAAGCCATCCCTCCTGCTGCCAGGCTGCTCTTGACTGGGCAGTGGCTTGACTCGGGGAGTACACTTCCTGTACCGTCCTGTGCAGCTATCCTTGATTTATTTTGGAGCTCCGCAGGGTTTTTTGCTGCTTCTCTGTAGCCCAGTACTTTCCCTGGGCTGTTTTCTTCAGTTTGTGCTGTTTGTTTATTGTTTTTGTTGGCTTCTTGTGTGGGAGACATGAGTTGGGGTCTCCTGGCCCTCCATCTTGCTGACATCACTCCCCAGAGTATTTCTGTATAATTGATTGTGCCAGAAGAAGGATAAGAAAAATCATCTTTAGGATTCTCTTTTGAACCTGAGCTTAGCTTCTCTACCACACTAACAAAGGTTGTCTTAAAAGTTCACATATATGTCACTGTAATGTCAACTCTGTCGTTGTTAGCTAGGTTATTTTAATCGTCTTTGCATTTATGTACTTCGATAATGGTTATGACTAAACTATGACAGCTAACTCACTGACTTTTTCCAGTATAACTTTAAAACCGAGCCATGCCTTGTTGTAAATTACCAGGAAGGAACCTACTTGTTGGGTTAATCCTTATCAGCTCCTGAATGGACTCAGTTATCTTTATAAATACACTTTCTTCTGTCTTGAAGTTTTTAACTCTTGGAGATCTACTCTTTCCATCTCTGAAAATTTCAGTCATACAAATTCTAGGAATCTTAGTAACCATATAACTTTAGTTACTTTTCAGTCTATAAATCTGTTTTCTTATATATTAGATGATAATAACCACCTGTTTCTTGAGAGTCCTTATGAAGATTAAATGAATAGCATTGTAGAAAGCACCTGCCCAGTCCTTAACACATAGTAGGTACTTTATAAATGTGAGTTCCTCTCTCTCTACACCTCAAGTTAATTGGTGCTGGTATTGGTGAGTTGACCTTCAGTTAGCTTCTTCCACTATGCCTTTTCCCTAACTTAAGAAAAATAAATGTTGCTTTCTTCTTGGAATTAGTAATCTTTTAAACTTCCAATAACATTTCATTCCAACAACATTTCATTCTAAGTCTTTAGAAGTAAAAGTAATTTACTTCTTTATATTTTCCCACCACTGAATGAAATTCATCTTATAGTAAGTTAACAACTTCAGCTGGCATCATTGGGATATGTAGCACATTGAACTATGTCACGGAGGGTGACAAATACAGTCATTCTCTACCAATATGAATCCTCTGATGGAAAAGATAGGAAATAAATCTTTTCTATTCCTAAATGCTTTTAATATATTTTGAGTTAGGATCAAACTTAATCAAGTACAGTTTTTGGAAACTGTAGCAAGTTAAAATGAAAATAAGATTGATATAAATAAGATAAGATTAAAAGAAATGTGATCAAAGTGAGCCGAGATTAGCTAGAGAGCTATCATGAAGACCTGGGGAGGTGCGATCACGTTGGCAAATGGAAGCACAAAGAAGAGAAAGTGATATCTATGAACACGAGGTAGGAGATGGAAATTTACATACAAGGAATAGCCAGCAAAGTGTTTGACTTGAATGGAAAGACAGGACGCAAGAAAAATAATGATGTAGCATCTACTGAAGAGAAGTGATGCTTAGAGGCAAGTGGTTATTGGAATAATCAAGGAAATTAACGGTCCAGGCTTGGATTTATATTTTAAAGAAACATATTTCAGAGAATGAGTCAAGTGAGTTCCTGTGGCATACCCTCCTCTTAAGGATTTATTTAAAGTATTTGGTTTTTTTCCCCTGCCATCTCTCACCCCAAGTGGTATACACATACATATGTAAATGCCTGCTCTGTTTCAAGATACGTTAGGTGACGTTTCTACCCATATTGATAATAATTATTGTATGAGAGGAGGATTCCTTCTAGAGTGGAATACATTACAGGATGAAGTATGTGAGATGGCATGGATAAACTGGGTATCTTTCCGGAGTTTCCAGTCAGGTCTTTATGTAGTGCTGCTTAATTTTGATTTGAAATGATTGTCCAAGATATCAAGCATACTCTTACCCCAGTGTAACCGCTACAGACCCTTCTCAAACGAAACGTATGGCTTTTCTGTAATCTGCCTTTTTGGATCCCTCTGCATTAGTTTCTTTAAAGAGTGAGAATTTTAGAACTGAAATTGAAGTTGGAAGTGAATGAGTTTCTTGAGAAAGGAAACGTACAAGGAGAGTATCAGAATATCTTAGGAGATAATAACTGTGAAGGAACAAAGGCATAGAGAAACACCTTCAGAGCAAGAAGGAGTGTTCACAGCCATAGGAGACGTGGACTTGAAGAGCCTGATGTTATCTAGAAGGCCAGTTTGAAACAACTCGGTCAGGAATACAAAGATACTAAAACTAAGCTTTAGTATCTTGTAGTCACAAGTAGTAGATTTGTTTGCTTTTTGCAATTTCAATTTTTTAAAATCATTAATGAGGTAGCAGGCTCCATTTTGTCTATTAAGTTACAAGGAAAATTAGACTATCTTATTGGCAATATTAAAACATAATTTATGACCAGTGGCCATTTTTCAGAATTGAATCCTGAGAAATACATATGAAAATAAATTTGCTGTGTTTTTACTAGACAGAGAAAATTACTGATTAAATAAATTAGTTTTCGTCTATATAGTTTTATGTGTGACACCTTAGCAGGACTATAATCTGAATTGTTAAGAAGCAAACAAAACTTGTTCGGTCATCTTAGAAAAGCTATCTCTTTCTGTCTATGACTTATGGAGAAAATAAACTCCACTTTCTCATTTGAATATCACTGTTTATGGTTTAGCTATAGACAATCCACTCCAGGAAGCTGAAAGATTAAAAATAGAAAATTCTTCATTTTTAGTCACAAACTAATCAGCTAATTTACTGATTTGATCCGTCCTTCCCCCAACATAGCACACTTTTATTTCAAGATCCGAACAGATCTGGCTTTCTCAGAACACTTACTATATCAACAATACTTACAAGTTTCTGGGTAGTTCCAGCTTCCGTTTAGCAGAGGCTGGTGTGGCGACAGCTGCCCTTTGTCACCCTCTTTAGAATATTTGTAGAAAAACTGACCTAGAGGGAAGCTAAAGAAAAGAGAGTTCAAGTTCTGGTACCCGTGAGTACTTTTGTATCTGTCTCACTCTCCCCACCTCACCCTCGCTCCCACTCCTGGTGTCTGCATGTGCCTATCAGGTAGGTAGACCTGTAATCAGCACTGTTATTTAGCGCCTGCTTTAGGCATAGTATGAATTAAATGCACTTGCAGGCTAATCGCCATTTACAGCATTGCCTCCGTGAGACTGTATTTTCAGTGTTCTAAACAGGTGACTTATAAATCAGGTTTATGTTTCAAAAGACCATTAGTAACTGAGGACCTGTCTACAAATAGTAATAATCATGATGGCTGGCCTTTGCATGAAACATCACAGTTTATAAAGTTTACCTGCATGGTCTCATTAAAACCTTACCATAAACCTAGGAGATAAGCAGGGATGACCAGCACCATTTTGTTCTTAAGAGAAACCAACCTTGTGAGGGTTTAGGTCACTTCTTCAGAGCTGCGTGCCTAGTTGTGAGAACTGAGACCAGATTCGAGGTGTTCTTCCAGAAGGTCAAGCAATCTTTCCTCCTCTCTCCACTACCAGTACCTTTTTAAAAGGCTGAGGTCATAAAGAGCTGTGTTTTAACCTCTTTGTCTACTTTTAACTATTTTTAATTTATTGGAATAAGGGTATGATATTGACTGTCATTCCCACTGAGTCTCTACTTCAGAGTCTTTAGGATCTTAGGAGCTCAGTAATTATTTTGATGCCAAGCATACATATAAAGTAAGTTCAAAAATATATTTTTAGCTGTTTCTTCTTTGTAATACTTCCAGAATTTTAATTTCAAGCAGGACCTTGACATACCATCTCTGATTACGTGGTCCCTTTAATGAAGAATCCCAAATTCAGAAATGGAAATGAACACTAGTGTGTGTGCTCAGATCCTAAAGAGAATCAGGTACTGGACCTGTATAAAGTGTTACATATGGGCTTTAGAGAAAGTCCATAGTTTTGTTTCCTGGGGATTTGGGTTGGGGGGTGGCATTGTTTTTGTTCTGTTTCATTTTGTTTTTTACATCTCTTTTGTGGGGGAAAGTTTGGATATTTGGTTTGTATTCAGATACATGTTTTATAGTAATTTTCAAAAACAACAATAAAAGAGTAGGGACAGGTAAATTGATCAATGTGATCAAAGATACTGGACAAGAGAGGAATTTTGGAGTGCCTCCAGGTATGAGAAAATGGCTTTCTAAAACGCTAAAAGCATTCCAGTGGGTATCAGACAACCTGGATTTAAATCCCACCTCTGTAAACTCAGCTGTGTGATGTTGGGCAGGTTCCTTGACCTCGGTTTCCTCAGCTGTAAGACGGCCTTTGTATCTACTTTACATCATTATTCGGGTACTCAGTACGTTGACCATACTGTTGTTTAAAAAAGAAAAAAATCCCAAACTGTGTAGCATAGAGCTTATTCAGTAATCTCCAAAGAACTGAATTCTACACAGGTGGTATTTGAAATTTTTAGCATCGCCCGTAATGGGGTTTGTTTTGTTTTCTTCTCTCTCTCTCTCCCTCTTTTTCTCTTTCTTCACCCTGCCCCGTTGTAGACTTCATCAACCCTGTTTGGACAAGGGATATATATATTTTGATTTTAAAGAGCCCTTGTATCCTTTTTAGGTTGCTAAAATATATTGATAGCATCTTTTGTCTGAATGATTTCAGTGTGGTACTTTTTTTAATCTTTAAGAATAATTTTACTTGTAGATAGTTTAGTATACACCCATCCTTAGACATTATCTAGAAGTTGCCTTTTGTTTAATTCTGTCTTTTCTCTTCCTTTTAAATCACGTTGTCTTCTCTCTACCTTTGCGTCCCTTCTGTCACTGCCATTCACCTTGCTGTACCGTTCTCATCACTGTTTCCTGCTGCCCCAGCCATAGTTTTTTTGTATCCTGTGCGCCATGTTTGGTTGGTTTGGCAACTTTCCCATCACATAATAGAAGTGGTTCTGCAGGACAGGCCATAAAG
The DNA here is from genome assembly GCF_002837175.3 of Physeter macrocephalus. Classification (NCBI taxonomy): domain Eukaryota; kingdom Metazoa; phylum Chordata; class Mammalia; order Artiodactyla; family Physeteridae; genus Physeter; species Physeter macrocephalus. Next base: position 11,429,491 of record NC_041224.1, read on the forward strand.
CAGCTACTCCTTTCTTTGTAAACTTCATAGGTACAATTCACAAAGCTGTTTTTGGTTGAACCGTGGTGCCTGAACAGAGCAGTTTGTTTAAATCTGAAGTTAGGATTAGCTTGAATAATTGAATGTAACAAATGTTATTGAGCAGCTACTTGTGTCAAGCACCGTGCTCGGCCCCCGGGTCATGGCCTCCCTGCTGTCCATGGCCTCCGTTTATGGGGCCAGAGGCGCAAAGCAGCAGGGAGGAGACACAAGCCAGGAGGCCAGGGGCAAGCGCAACTATGAAAACGCCCTAACCTTGCCTCCGGGCAAAAGCCACATACTTTTTTTCACTAAGAGTCCTATTAAATTGTAGGGATGTGTTATTAAAGCGTCAATAATAATAGCTAGGTAAAGTATGATACAACATCGAGTAAAAATAAAATAATTTGTGAATTTTTTTACTAAAACCAACAGCATTTAAATTCTCCTCAACTTGATCTTGATTGTCTCCTCTGTTCCTAAGAAACTGTACTCTTTCTCACCTACAGGGGTTTGAAAACGTTACGGTCCCCATCTCCTCTCACGCTGTATCTTGTCCCGCTGTGGCCTCCTGACACCTGCTCTCTCCTGCTAGCTCTCCCTTCAGCTGGTGCCTCTGCGCGGAGGCCTGCCAAGCTCCCCCCGTCTTTCCACACGGGAATCATGCTGGGTCCTTCCTTCTCCTTCGAGGCCAGCTCGACCTCGTCACCACTCTGAACCGGCCCCCGCTACCCGGCAAATTGCCAGCTCACCCTTGCGCCCCTACCCAGTGCTGCTGTGCGCAGAGTTCCTCTTCCCGAGCTCTAGGAGCTGGGCGCTTCTTGCCATCTGTTTGCTGGGTTTTAAAGAAACAAAAAAAACCCTCTTTTTTAAATTTATAAACGAACAGCTTTTTTCCTCCTCTTCAAATGTCTTAAACACAATTTAACTGTATGTGAATATTGACACCGCAGCTGCGTACCGTCACAACCGCGGGCAGTGCCCCCTTGTCCCCCCCGCCCCGCCCATCCTCCCCATTCTTCTGAGCTTGAAAGCCTGTACAAGTCCGTTTTATATTCATGTGGTTAAATTACCGATGCATTCAAGTTCTACTTTTTCCTTTGGTGCTTCTTAGGTCGGCTTGAGCCATCAACACGTCGTGCGCTCAGCTTTCCTCTGCTGTTGCTATTGAGGGCTTCTTATCACTGTGTCTCTGGTTCCATATTCCCTGAGGAACCAGCTGACTAAATAAATACTAGGTGGCGTGAGTTTCGATCTGCTTAGACTTAAGGCTGCTTTTTCTAAAGAATTTGTCTTGACAGGTATGATTATTAAAGAATAAAGTAATTTCAAAATCAGTGTTTTAAAAAGGTAAGTAATTCCAAATCTCCTCTTCTAATCTTGGGTGTATTAAAAGTCCTTGAGCTATTGAAAAAAATGATTCTGCAGTCTCCAGTTATAAAATACTGTATGTACAAAAACTAGAGTCACTGGCTTGGTGTAGTCAGTGCTCTACTCCAGAATGTCCGTGTTTACAAGTTGTAAATCTCTTAGGCCCCTTAAAAATGTGTTGGGATGTTGAAGCTTGAGGTTAATCAGGTTTGAGTTAAGGAGGTCATTGTGTTGTTTTCCTAGTTGTTGTTTGTGTCTGTATACAGCCCATTAGCCCTTTCTGGGGATGGGAGCTGCGTCTCGGGTTACAGTAAGAAGAGATAAGGCTGCCTGCCATTCAGTGCTTCAGAAGGATATTGTAATACACACTGCTTCTGTCAAGTGGATAACACATGATAGCCCATAAACATAGAAACCTATCCAGATAACTGTTCCTTGCTGCCAGTAGCCAGATAAAGCCTGTTTTACATTTGGAAATGCTAAGCTTTTAGCTGTGACCTAACTAAGCAAAATGAGTAATTTTCTACCTTTCAGACTCATCAAACTTAGGCTTACAAAGCTTGACTATTTTTCACAGGTGCCTTCAAACAAGTTTTTTTATTCTCTATAGCTTCAATTATTGGTAACTTGACAAACTGGAATTATTCTACATGTTCACTTTCTAAAAGTATATTTAGGATAATTTTTAATTATCCTAAATGATTCTTAGCCTTTTAGTCAAGACCAGTCATCTGTCTTCACATGGGTAAGCATGTGCTTATGAGGTTTAAGAAAAGACTTTAAAAAATCATAACTTCTTTATTTCCTTGGTGATAGAGTACACACTATGTGCAGAAACAGCAACTACGCTTTATTTTATAGTTTGATTATAGAAGCAGGGCTTTTGGACATCTTGTCCTCCAGGACAAGATTTTTTTTGTTTTTTTTTTTCCTTAATTATCCTAATCCCTGAAAAGGTTATTGTGTTGGAAGTTGATTTAAAGCTGAGACAGTCTTCAGGAAAGAATAAATGGGTAGAGGAAGTCAGGCATTGTACATTTAAGGGAATCAACAAGTCACTTGTTTATAAGTACTGTGATTTCAAACTGCCCTACAAGCTTTTTTTGTGTGTCACGTCCTATTGCATCATCTGAGTTTGGGCCATTTACCAATGCTGTTTCCTCATCGAGCCCAAGAAAAGGAATATTTTCCATAAACTACTCTGCATCAACATTTGACTCTACTCTGCATTCCAACTTTGAATTTTTTTCCCTATTAAATCAGGTCTGTTGATTTTAAGTCGAGAGATGTCTTTTCTTGATCGTATATTGTCAGATCTAAGTAACAGTGGATCATCAACATTCTTGCAAGAAGCTAAAATAACATTGTGACAAAAAATTTACTGGTAAAGGTTTATTTTCATTGGATAACTGTTAAAAACTTAAGTAGAAAAAAACTTGGATCATTTAATTTGGTAAGCCTGTTTAAGAAGTAATTTGGCTTTCAGGTTTCCTTGGAGTTCTCAGGGAGAAGTCATGTGGTTCATTTTTGTATTAGAAAACTAACCTTGAAAATAAATCTTTGCCTATGTGCCCAAGAAAACTAAGAGAGTACCTAATAATAATACTGTGCCCAAAATAAACTTAATATGCTGTTTCTTAATTCTTTGTATCCCTCTTACGTGATTCTTCGCTGGAGTCTGTCTGAGCAGCAATAATAGCATTTCTTGAAGTAAACTTAATCCAAATTGTTTCTGTAATTCTTTTCCAGATAATGGATTCATACCTGATTCACTTTTAGAAGATGTGATGAAAGCATTGGACCTTGTTTCAGATCCTGAATAGTAAGCTACATACGAAGTATTAGTTAACCAACTCTGATTCTGTTAAATGTAGAACATTATACACACGTTATTGCCTCTTTTTAAAAAATCAGCGTTTACGCATATATGAAGCATAGCACTTTATATTAAGCAACGATTTAGGAAGCAGTCAGACCAATCAGTATTATAGCAGAGACTTGACTTACTTAAAATGAGCTTCCTTTCCCACTCTGCACTGACGGTCTAGTTTTTAAAAAAGGGTCCTAAAAATATAAATGCCTTTCTCCGTATTAAATGTTTTTTCTCGCTGTGAAACCTTTTCCATATTTTGAAATTTTGTGCATGTCTTTAGTACCTTCAGCGAAAGTAGTGACAGTTACGTAGGATGTCTATATTGCTATAGTCATCCTGCTTAAATAACCAGCAGGCCTCTGACATTCAGTCTTAAAGACCCTGAACATTCTAAATGATCTGAAACCTTTGTAAGTGGCCCCAGTATGTTACAGAATATAATTTGCAGTATCGCCTAACATTAACATCAGTTGTTGTCTTCGTTAATAATGTACATTGTTACATCTATAACTTCTTCCGTAAATTTGGGATCTTGATTATCCATGGGAAAATATCTCTCTGGTTAAGTGAGAGATAAGATCTATCCACTTAACCAGAGAGACAAGTGGATAGATCTTTTGATCAAATATGGTAATCAAATATATAATATATTGATCAAATATAGGTGATTTTAAAATCACATTTGATCTACACTAACGTTTCCTTTTTCTGCACAGTTGTTGTTTTGTTTTGTTTTTTCCCCCTTCTGAAAATGTATCTGACAATGAACAAACTTTAGCTTACAAACATTTAAGGAAAGGATTCAGCAAAAGCAGCATAAAACATATTGGTACACAGATTTTAGAACTTGAGCCTGTTCTGTTTTTGAATAGTTAGGGTGTGTTTTCTTCGAAAGTATGAAATACATATAAACATTTGCAAACTAATCACATCTGATTCAATGTCTCAATGTCAGTACCTAGCGCTGTGATGTTACCCTTACTTAGTAGACATAATTGTTGATTCCAGCTTAAAAGAGGAGAAATTCAGAGACAGTTGAACTAGTCCAATAAATGGTATAATAGTAACTACCATATTTCTTCTCAACTGATTTCCAAGTGGAGACCTTGTTTACATTGCTCTAATATGCCAAAGGGAATTGAACTGAGGTAATTTTGGTTACTAACAGTTCTTAAGATGGGAAGGAGGAAAAAAGGCAAAGTTGGTTTTGTTTGTTTCAGATTCTTACGTAGATGCCTAGACGTCATCTACTTACTTTTCCTTGTTTCATCAGAATACATAACATACCCTGAATTTTAAAGTTAGCACAGTAAAGTCAAATTGTTTTTCTAGAAGTAGCTGAAAGATTGCACTGAGTTATTTATTCGGTCCTTTGGTCTAGTCACATTTATAATATGTGATGGCCCATAAACTAACAGGGCCTTATCAAGGACTAATAAATTATATTAAATATAATATGACCTTGCCTTTCTCTGTTTCATGTCATAACCTCCTGGCATTACTCAGACCCATTAAAGTGTCATATCCTTTGCATGTTGTACGGTTGACCCTTGAACAACACAGGGGTTAGGGGCACTGACCCCCGCGCGGATGAAAATCCGTGTGTAACTTTTGACTCCCCCAAAACTTAACTACTAATAGCCTACTGTTGACTGGAAGCCTTACCAGTAATGTATGTTATATGTATTATATTACTGTATTCTTAAAGTAAGCTAAAGAAAAGAAAGTGTTATTAGGAAAATCATAAGGAAGAGAATTTATTTATGGTGTATGTATTTATTGAAAAAAATCCACGTATACGTGGACCTGTGCAGTTCAAACCCATGTTATTCAAGGGTCAACTGTATCGTAAGTTGTATTTAACCTGACATTTATAGTTTGAAAGATAACATGGAGAATGAAAATTTTCTGAAAAGACCATTTTCATTTTTAAAACCCTCTTCAAACTGCAGTCCACTTTTCTCCGCCTTCTTTCTAGTCACACATAACACCTTTCAGCAGCCTCGGCTACACCTGATCGTTACACCTACGCTTCAGCTCTTTGAGAATTACTTACCGTTTTTAACCTTCAGTTTACACTAAGAATTTTAAGCCTCCACCTCATTTGGTTCTTGAAAGTAAGCTTTTTAGGAGATGTTTTTGATTATCTGATGTACCACTGCTTTTGATGCTGTTTCTTTTTCTCTTTGGGCTTAAAAAAAAAAAAAGTTTATTTTAAGTTAAATGCCTCTTTTGATAGTTAAATTCAGGCATAGCTATGAAGCAAAGAGAATGTGCCTTTGGGAGGTTAAAAGCCTGTTTTTACAAGCCTGGGTTTTTAAGTTACTTGACCGAATAAGGAACAATATTCCAAAGTCATCATCATAATTTAAATTCTAAATAGTAACAGATTACTCTGGTTTAAAAATAACCAAGTTTTGGCAAATTAGATGTCATCCTGTGTATTTGTCATTAAGGGTCTAAAAAGAACAGCTGTCAGGATTTTTGGCAGTCGGATGTGTTACAGTACTAGTAATTTCATCATGAAAGAAGAAAAATAAGCTTTTTTTCCCATTGGTATCCACTGTTTTTCTTTTTTCTCTCCCCATAGTATAAATCTCATGAAGAATAAATTAGATCCAGAAGGATTAGGAATCATATTATTGGGTCCATTTCTTCAAGAATTTTTTCCTGATCAGGTAACATAGCTGAAGAAATATATTTATTGTTTTGTTCTATTGGGAGGATCATCTTATGATTGTTTCAGCATTTTTTCCTACTAGTTAAAAATGTTCTAACGTGCAGGTATTAGACTAATAAAGCACTATCATCATGTAAATACTTTCCCAACGGAGAGGATAGAAGAAGAGTTGTGTGTTCCAATACAGCAACGCAAAACTTTGATCGGGGGACAGGGGTGGTGGAAGAGAGTACATAATATAGACACATTGATGTTGTTTTTCTAAAGGAAGATTCAAATTCAGAAGTTTGTGGAGTCAAAAGAGAAAGATTCTCTTAAACCACTCCCGCCCCTGTTTTCCTTCTCTTGGGTAACTGCTGTTAATTGATTGGTATGTATCTTTTTAGAACTTTCTAAATACTAGCAAAGAAGGTAAAGGAGCCTTAGTGAGAACTGCTACCAGCGCTCCTAAGTTCGAGGAGGCTTTTACTTGAGTAAAAGGAAAGCCTTTTACTGGAGTGGAGCCGTGCTGCTTCATGCGGGGACATGCCTTCCACTGGCTGTGACAGGAGCTGAGTCAACAGGATCTATACCCGTCTCAGTATGCTCAAGTTGCGTCTGTGTCATTGGCTAATTCTAGAGCCTACACCTGGCTGGTCTTCCTATCTGAGCGCAGGGTCTTACCACTCACCCAAGTTATTTGGCCGGGTGTATTGTGATCATTTCATCAGATCCCAGCGTGGTTTTTGGTAAGACTAGCAGGCGCAGCTACCACTTATTAATAAGCATGTACTAGGTGCCCAGGCACCCTGCGCCTTATGAATTAGGGTTATTTTCCCCCCATTTTGCTGGTGAGGAAACAAGAGGATTCGAGAACTTAAGAAAATGGTTTAACGTCATACTGCTAGCACGAGGCCAATTCAGGATCCAGTGTAGGTTATCTACGCAAAGAGACAAAGTACTTTCACCACTGTTTTACACTACCTTTTGATGCTGTTTATTTTACATCAGTTGTTAGTTACTAGAACTGGAGATATAAACTGTATTCAATTGTAGTAAAATATTTATTTTGTAAGTATATTAACTAACTCTGAAAATCAACAGCCACATTGTCTTAAGTGACTAAATTGCACTGACTCATGTATACAATTAAGACTGAATAAATTCTAGGTTTTTGTTTTGTAAAGCATTTGAAGGGGATACAAAAAATTATGAGCTTAGATTTTAGACATGAAGAGTTGAAAAGAGTTAAAAATGTAAACAGTCTTTCAAAATAACAACTGAAGAGATAATGCAAAGTAGTATATGATTCACAAATTGAGACAATTGTTAGAAAGATCCCAAAGTAATAAGGAACCCAAATAGTGTATTTGAGGCAAACTTTACAAAGTAAGATTTGAACCAGATCTTGAAAAATGAGAAAAGAGTTTAAAAAAAATCACAAATGTGCAAAGAGCCAACAACCAAAGCTCTCTTCGTGGGAAGATGAGGAATATGCTTGTCTCAGACAGAATTCAGGAAGGTGAGTGGTTGGAGATAAGACTGGAAGGGTAGGTTAGGTCCTGTAGTTTAGGATTCTTGGTTGCTTTAAATCCCAGCCTGAACTGCCTGACGTGGGCCGGAAAGATAGGATTTGGGAGGAGTAGCTCAGAGCCACAGAAGGACAGAGGAAGCAGCTCCTGGAAGGTGGGGCCAGGAGCCTCTGGGGCTGGAAGGAGTCTCGTCCCCACCTTATCCCTTCTCGTTGGAAAGGAGCTGCTTCTCTTGGTTCCAACTGGAAACAATTCCAAGGAGGGACGCTGGCCCAACTTTTGTCACAATCAATCAGATACGGCCGGGAAGATTCTTAAGGGGGCTGGGCACGGGGAGACCCAGCGTAGGCACTAAAGGGAATCACTGGGAGTCCGGCACCTGCAGGGCCCGCTCGCCTATTGGCGGCCGTCGAGCCTACGTTCAGAGAGGTGAACTTGAGCTTTAGCGAACTGAGAACCGAAGTTAGAACAGTGGGAAGGACTTGATCACTTTCTCTGGAAGTTAGTTAGTTAGTGTAATGATTTATTCAGTTTCCTTTCTCTCTTGAATGTTGTTTAAGTCTCTAAGCACTATGTTTCCTTTTCACAGTTAAAGTTCACAATATTCAGACGATATTTGTGGGGATGGAAACTCCCAATTTGATACTATGGACCGAACTGGAAGTATTGGTGCATATGTTTGTAATCTGAGTGAAAGTGGTATCACTGCTTTTCTGTATTTATTGGGAGGAACAAATTATAAGCAGAAAAAAAGCAGAGATACGTTTTAGGAAATTTTTTTGCATTTTAGAACCGTGTCCTTTTTAAAAAAAAATTACAGTAATACATGCACATATTTAAAAATATAAACTGTAGAAGAGCTTATAATAAAAATCAGCACTCCCCCAATTTCCAGTCTTCCCCAGAAGCAAGTTTCAGCTTTTAGGTTTTATGGTGGTTATAACTGCATAAGTCTAAGTATCTTGCTTTGTCAGATGATCCCATCATCAAAGGATGTGGAATTAAGAAACTTCCATTTTACTTTCAATTTTGCTAATTAGAAATTGCCTGATATAAAGATTTAAAGTTTTAATTGTTCTTTGTTTATAACAGGGTTCCAGTGGTCCAGAGTCTTTTACTGTCTACCACTACAATGGACTGAAGCAGTCAAATTACAATGAAAAGGTATGATATTTGTCTTCACCTGGCTTGATAAAATACAGGTGTATATATAAGAGTGTTTGATTCCCATAACTTGCCACCTAAGGAAGGAGATTATTCTAGGAGTCTCTTTACTATCAGAGCACATTCTAGACCTGGACTCAGTGAGATCTTCACTGGAATTTTGGAGTAGTTTCACTGGGACAAGGTAATAACTCCATCTACGTACATGTCGTTACCCTTGGGTGTTGCAGATAGTACTAAATCAAGTTTAGTGTGCTGGAAGTTACTGATCCATTTACATGGAGAAAGAAGGGGTAAGAGTGAGATTTTTGATTTTTAAAGGATTTAAGTTAATATCCATAACACCTAGCATTTATTGAGCATTTACCTGGAATGGTCTTCAGCACTTTGTTTATCTGAAGTTTAACACCATCCCATGAAGTAAGTATTGCCTGTATATCCCCCTTTTACAGTGGAGGAAACTGATGCATGGGAGAGGTAAGCAGCTTGCCGCGGTCAGGCAGCCGGGAAACGGCAGAGCTGGGACGGGAGCCGAGGGCGTCCCCCTCAGAGCCCGCGGCTCACCCACTGTGCTTTGCTCCATGGACAAAGGCACATCGGTGCTTCACGTCCAGATATACTCACCTGCTTCAAATCAAAACTTTGGTCTTGCCAGTTCACCTGCTTTGATTAATGAGCTTTGTCTACATCTAAGATATAGCTCCTGTGGTTGCATTTATGCAACAGTCACAGTATATATAGCTAATATGAGAAGGAATAAAGCCTAACATGCCCTTTTTTGTGTGGGAATATGGAAATTTAAGTTATTCCTTTATTTTACTATAACTTTTAAATCTCAGAAACCAAACAAAAAACCAAGTATTTATACAAATAAAATAATAAACTGTAAAACTGTACTAAGGGAGTAAAGGAAGACTTGAACAAATGATGAAAGAAAGTGTGATAATTGAGTAGGCTATGTTCCAGGGGTGGGGGGGGGGGCGCCATTCCCGGCAGCGTCAACAGACTCACTCCTCACAACTGGGGGGAGCTCCCACTGGCTTTTGAGTTGGAAGGTACCATAGAGACAGTTGGTGCTGAGCCCCTATTTTACCTCCCTCCTGAATGGCCTCCAGTCTCTTGAAATACGGTGGTAGGGGTGCCTTCTTCCAGTGCCAGCAACTGGCCCCATCGTCCTGAAGCAAGTGGTTCCATTTTTAACACCTTAAACGATTAACGTCTTTATTAGAGTATAATTGCTTTACAGTGTTGTGTTAGTTGCTGCTGTATAACAAAGTGAATCAGCTATACGTATACGTATTATCCCTATATCTATCTCCTCCTCCTTGCATCTCCCTCCCTATCCCACCCCTCTCGGTGGTCACAAAGCACCGAGCTGATCTCCCTGTGCTATGCGGCCGCTTTCCACTAGCTATTTTACATTTGGTGGCTAACATGCCTTTTTAATTTGAAATACCCATGCTGGTTTCAGATGTATCTAAATTGAGGATGGCTAGAGAAAATAGATCATAATGTATACTAGATGCATAATTTCAGTAGCAAATCTAAACCTGCGACTAAAATTTACTTCTATTTTCATAACAATATAAATGAGAACTTTTATTACCTTAGGTTTGAAGATCTTTTTCATAGTAAAATGATTTACTGATATCTATAGCAAAATATAACTTGTCAATAAGCAAACTTGTATGCTCTGTTCTAATATGTGTAAATGAGTGCTTCCTCTAGATTTTGAAGTTTTATGTAGCCTTGTGATAGAAGGTACTTTATAGTCACTACTTGCCTACACAATCCCTGCAAGGTAGCTCAGTCAAATATTATCCGTATTTTACAGATGAGGCCTCTGAGACAGGGAGATAAGTGACTCACCCAGGGTCACACAGCAAGTCATTGGCAGAGCAGGGGTTGGAACTGAGTTCCTGATTCCCAGCCGTGTCCTTGGTCTGCTTGACCACGCTACCTGTATATAGTAAGTTTTCAAGACGTGCTCACGACAAGCGTCTGACATACTAACAGAGGTCAGAAATCAAAGATGAACTATTGACATGACAGTAGTACGTAAGCACTCTTAACACGAAGCACGTATGCCATTAAGTTGCAGAGGGATAACATAAAGTTACTCAGGAGCTAGAAATCTGGTAGACCACAGAGTAAGGTACTATTCAAAATATCTTGAGGAGACAAACAACAGGAGAAGGCTGGCCAAGCGGAAGGGAATGTGATCCACCAGGGGGCACAAGCCAGGGAGGCCACACAGGTAGGTTGGGGTACTCCACCCAAGCAGGTCTGCTCTAACACCAGGAGCAAGGGATATTCTTCGTGGACAATTTTTCAGAAAAAAGTTTTGCTTTGGAGAGCTGAAAAGCATGACTTAAAATAATATTTATAATTAAATTTATTCCATCAAAACTAGAAAGTAATACAGCAACCAAAAAAGTAAAAGTGTTTGTTTCACATTAAAGTATGTCTTTAGAGCCTCCTAAAAAGGAGATTTATGAAACCAAATTATCTGACCTAGTAATAGAAGATATTCCCATGTTTTTTTAAGGAGACTCCAACTTAAGGTGAATCAAGTTGTTTCTCTTGGCTCCTTGGTCAAATAGTTTTTAGCTTGGAAGAACGTAATTACAATCTTGTATCAGCCACTGAGTGTAAAAATCATTACACATACTTTGGAAGAGGGCAGTCATCTGTATCTGTTCCTTTTAAATTGTGCAATTAGAATTTATCTTGGTACAAAGCAAAATTCATGACTGAATGCTTTAATGTATACAGTGGGCGCTTAGAATGAGCTAGGGCTTTAGTTAGTATGTTACTTCACAGATGACTTCTAAAGGTTGCTTCAAGAAATCAGAATGAAACTTTTCTGATATCCACCTGCCAGTGTATCTATGTTTTTAATAGTCAGTCAGTCATTGCCATTACATATATTTTTCTTTCTGACCTGACATCCCCTTTAATTTTTTTGCTCCATGATTTTTCATGCAGAACAAAGTACATTCATGAACAGCATTTGAGAAGTATTTAATACAATAATAGAAAATTTCATTGACAAACATCCAGTTTGCTTGCAGCTCTGGAAATTCAACATTTAAATTGAAAGTAGAAAATAAAGTCCTTCTCAGAATATACAGCTGAGTGCCTCCATATTAAGGCAATAGGAACTATGCAAATGTTGTTCTATAAAGAAAATTGTAAATTTATTCAAGGGGTATATATTATTGGAAGAATGAGTTTTCTTTTATCAGAAATAGTATGTTCTTGGGCTTTGCATACACTTCTTATAAATCATGATCTTACAATCTAAATTCAGCTAGTAGTTAAAACTGCCATCTCATTTCCAGATTTATTTTCACATTAATCAGGAAGCAGATATTCTAGCTTATAATTTCTATCAAAATAAAATTAGATATAAAGTTCCATATGAAACAGTACACAGTGCCCCGTTTGCTAGCCTATGAAAAGTTCTGTATCCCTCACAAGACTTTGCTAAGAATATTGATTGACGGACCTTGGTGGCTTTATTTTGTTCAACAGGTAATGTATGTGGAAGGAACCGCAGTTGTTATGGGTTTTGAAGATCCCATGCTACAGACAGATGACACTCCTATTAAACGCTGTCTCCAAACCAAATGGCCATACATTGAATTACTCTGGACCACAGATCGGTCTCCTTCACTAAACTGATTTGCCGAAGTATTTATAAGGAAGATTGTAATAGCAGATGTTGAAAGAGGGATGAAAGACTGGCGATTGGCTCAATTAAGCTATACACTGGTATCCTTGATTAACTGTAAATAACAATTGAAAACACCTTTTAAAGTGTTTAAGACATGTTTGAATTATTTGTTTTAAAGCTTTAAGTTGAAGGTTACCCTATTTAAACTCTTTATGTGAAATTTACTAGCAAAACTAAGCTGTAATCAAAGTTTATCACTGTTGCAGTCAGATAATTTGGTCATTTATCAAACATCATATTATAACATTTTATATTGAGTATCAAAGTTACTATTTATAAACTTCTACTTTGGGCTTTTATTTCATTCAGGCACAGTTTATTGTTTAAGTGATTCTGGCATGCAGTATATCAGCCTCCACACTGAAATGCAAAAGAGTTTATCTTTGTTATTTTTTAAAATCTGGTTTCCATTAGAAACACTGATTGATAAATAACAAATTGTCAACCTGGATCTTTGACAATTGGCTTAGCTCTGGCATGTTTATAAAAAGTAGAAGCTATAAGGGAACATTACCATTTATTCACAGACATATAGAGGAAAGAGAATCTGATTGATAGTCTTAAGACTGTCAGCTTTCACTGTATTGCCAAATACACTTTTCCAAATTTGTCCCAACAGCCCTGTAAGCCAGCTTTCTTGTATATTTTAAATGTGATAAATGCATGAGAACATCTGTTATTACATTAGTATAGTGCATTATTTATTATGATCCTAGTGGATGGCCTAAATAAACACTTTTTTTTCTTCAACCATGTCCTTGATTTTTCACATTCATGGCTCCAAATAAATACTTCTAAATGATTGATTCTGCCCAATAACCCTGAGAGCACAGCATAGAACAGACGCCTACTGGACGCACACGACCCCTCAAAAGGGAGACCACACCTTATGCTTACCTAGGACCTCTGTAACTCAGACAGCCAGGAGCACCAGAACCTGACGGGCAGCACCAGTGGACAAAGTTGCAGAAGCCCCATCCTGTTCATTTCTGAGAGATTTAGGATATGTTGATAGGTTTGTCGCCCAGCAATCTGAAATGTGAATAGCCAGAAAATACTTTCTTTCGTTCCTTCACTTGAGAAGCCAACAAGATATCCTCTTACGAATTTCAGAACTGAACTTTACCTTCAACAGTATAGTTGAATATGTATTTCCTCTATAAGTCTCTTGGGGGTTTTATTTATATTTTTATAGACATTAACAATTACAATAATTAGATTTTAGCATAGGAAAAAAGTACCACAAAATTTTATATATAACAACAACTTTTGGTAGCACTGTGTTCAGGAGTGTGATACTAGCTACTATTACAGCTGTAAAATGTATTTTTGGTATATCTTGCCTGTTACCAAATGGCTGTAAAACACATTATACTAGAATTAATCTCTAACTCTGGTCCTAAATTCCATAAGGATTATGAAAAAGCATAGATTCTTCTCAAACATTGAGCCTACAATAGAGTCATTTCTCCTTACAGTTGCTTCATAACAAACCATCCCCAAATTCCACAACATAATCATTTTACAAAGCCTGTGGCTCAGGAGTTTGAACAGAATACAGTGGGCAGGGCTCATCTGCCTCTCAATCTGGAGGCCCAGCGGGGAAACTGTAGGTTTCTTAACTCACATGACTGACATGACTGGGACCTGAGCTTGATCTAACTGACAACTGTCAAACACAACATCAAACAAACAACTGCAGATACATTTTCTTTTCACGTCCAAGTGGGACACTTAACCAAAACAGACTATATGCTGGACCATAAAACAAACTTAGAAAATCCCCAAAAGTCTGGAAATTAAGCAGCACACTTCTGAATAACCCAAGGGTCAAAGTGGAATTGCAGTGGGAATTAGAACATATTTTTTACTGAATGATAATGAAAACAGTACACAGTAAAAATTGTGGAATGTAAATAAAGCAAGGCTTAAAGGGAAATGTATAACTTTAAATAAATACAGTAGAAAAATAGAAAGTTTGGAAATTAGAAAGCTAAGCTTTCATCTCAAAAACAAGAAAATGAAAGTAAAGTAAATAATGAGATAAAAAGAGATACTGACATACAAAACAACAAATTTGGACTTTACGCACCATGTGTAAAAGTTAACTTAAAATGATCAGAGATCTAATTGTAAGAGCTAAAACTGTAAAAGCAAAAACAATCCTCATCACAATGGGTTAGACGATGGTTTCTCAGAATACCAAAAACACAGCAGCAGCAGTAAAGATGAACTGAACGTCATCAAAATTAAAATCTTTGTGTATCAAAGGACACCATCAAGAAGGTGAGATGACAACCCAGAGAATGGGAGAAAATACTTGAAAACCATACCTCATAAGGAATTTGTATCCAGAATATATAAAGAAATCTTATATAACGCATAAATTAAAAACATTTTTAAATGGGCAAATGATTTGAAGAGATATCTCCAAAGATGATATACAAATGGCCAGTAAACACACGAACACATGCTTAACAAAATTAGTCATTAGGGAAATTAAAGTAAAAACCATGAGATACCACTTCACCTACCCTAGGATGTCTGAAATCAGAAAGCCAGAGAGTAACGAGTGTTGGCAAAGATGTGGAGGAAATGGAAATCTTACATTGTTGGTGGGGATATAAAATAGTCAAGTCACTTTAGAAAAGCAGTAGTGCAGTTCTTCAGAAAGTTAAATCAAGGGTGAGCATATGACCCAGCATTTCCACTCCTAGGTATACACCCAAGAGAAGCAAAACATATACACACACAAGTTTTCCTTTAAATATTTATAGTAGTGTTATTCATCCTAGCCAAAAATGGAAACGACCTAAATGTCCATTAACCAATGGCTGGATAAATAAATGTAGTATATACATACAATGAAAAATTATTTGAAAATTAAGAATTACTGATATGTGCAACCACACGGATGAAGTTGGAACACACGCTAAGGAGAAAGAAGCCTGTTGCAAAAGACCACACATTATGATTCCATTTATGTGAAATGTCCAGAATAGGCAAACCATAGAGACAGAAAAGGGATTAGCAGTCACAAGAGCCTAGAATGGGGACAGAGTGGAGGAACCAAATTGGGAAATGACTGCCAATGTATAGGGGTTTCTTTTGGGGTGATAGGAATGTTCTAGAATATAGTGGTGATGGTTACACAACAGAATATACTAAAACCCACTGAATTGTAAGAATAAAAGATAAAACGAGAAACCCATGAAATAGAAAGCAGATATGTAATACGAAAAACGTCAGTAACACCAGAAGTTCTCTGGCCAGGGTGGGGTGGGGTGGGGTGGGGGACTAATAAAAAAAGGATAGAAACACCTAACAAAACTGATCAAGAACAAAATGAGAAATAAATTATTAACACCGAAAAAGAAAAGGGAAACGTTGCTTTAAATTCTCCAGATATTAAAAAGACTGGAGTTAGAGTACATTCAAACTTAAGTTGTTATTATCTTAAAAGAGACTGTTACAAACTTAAACCTCATGGTAACAACAAAGCAAAAACCTCAGATAGATACACAAAAGATAAAGGAATCTAGGCATATCACTACAGAAGATCATCAAAACACAAATGAAGAGATCAAAAGAAGAAAAAAAAAACGAGGAATTACAAAACAGCCAGAAAACAATTAACAAAATGGCAGTAAGTACATACCTATCAATAATTACCTAAAATGTAAATGGACTAAGTTCTCCAATCAGAATACATATCATGGCTGAATAGGTTTAAAAACAAACAAAAAACAAGACCCATTTATATACTGCCTGCAACAGACTCACTTCAGTTGTAGGGACACACTCAAAAGTGAAGGGATGTAAAATGATATTCTGCACAAATGGAAAACAAAAAAAAAGCCCGGAGTAACTAAACGTTAATGAGGTAAAACTGACTTCCAGACAAAGACTGTAAGAGACAAAAGATAATTATAAAATGATAAGTCAATCCAACAAGAGGATATAACGTGTAAATTACACACAGCATAGGCGCACCTAAATATATAAAGCAAATATTAACAGCCCTAAAGGGAGAAGTAGACATCAGTATAACAACAGTAGGGAACTTTAATAATCCACTTTCATAAATGGATACAACATCCAGACATAAAGTCAAAAAGGAAACATTGGACTTAAACGGCATGTTAGACCAGATGGACTTAACATATACAGAACATTCCATCCAAAAGCAACAGGATACACATTTTTCTCAAGCTAACATGAAACACTTCCCAGGATATATGATGTTAGGCCACAAAACAAATCTTAACAAATTTAAGAAGACTGAAATCACATCGAACATTGTTTCTGACCACAGTGGTATGAAACTAGAAATCAATTACAAGAAGAAAACTGGAAAATTCACAAATATGTGGATATTAAACAGCATGCTACTGAACAACCAATGGGTCAAAGAAGAATACAAAAGAGAAATCAAAAATAAAGACAAGTGAAAATGGAAATACAACATACAAAAACTTATGGGACACCAGAAGCAGTTCTAAGACGGAAGTGCATACTGATAAATGCCTATGTAAAGAAACAAGATCTTAAATAAATGACCTAACTTTACACCTCGAAGACACAAAAAACAAATGAATCCCAAGTTTGTGGAAGGAAGGAAATAACAGATCAAGCAGAAATAAATTGGACTAAAAAGACAAAAGATCATTGAAACTAAGCTAGTTTTTGAAGATACACAAAATTGACAACATTTGGCTAGACTCACCAAAGAAAAGAGAACTCAAACATCAGACATGAGAGCAGAAGCAAGAAGACCTACAGTCATGCAGCCTGTGGAACAAAAACCACATTCACAGAAAGACAGACAAGATGAAAAGGCAGAGGGCTACGTACCAGATGAAGGAACAAGATAAAACCCCAGAAAAACAACTAAATGAAGTGGAGATAGGCAACCTTCCAGAAAAAGAATTCAGAATAATGATAGTGAAGATGATCCAGGACCTCAGAAAAACAATGGAGGCAAAGA
>NC_041224.1:11447121-11449150 GCF_002837175.3 Physeter macrocephalus
AAATGAAAAATACACTAGAAGGAATCAATAGCAGAATAACTGAGGCAGAAGAAGGGATAAGTGACCTGGAAGACAGAATGGTGCAATTCACTGCTGCAGAACAGAATAAAGAAAAAAGAATGAAAAGAAATGAAGACAGCCTAAGAGACCTCTGGGACAACATTAAATGCAACAACATTCGCATTACAGGGGTCCCAGAAGGAAAAGAGAGAGAGAGAAAGGACCCGAGAAAATATTTGAAGAGATTATAGTCGAAAACTTCCCTAACATGGGAAAGGAAATAGACACCCAAGTCCAGGAAGCACAGCAACTCCCATACAGGATAAACCCAAGGAGAAACACGCCAAGACACATAGTAATCAAATTGGCAAAAATTAAAGACAAAGAAAAATTATTGAAAGCAGCAAGGGAGAAACGACAAATAATATACAAGAGAACTCTCTTAAGGTTAACAGCTGCTTTCTCAGCAGAATCTCTACAAGCCAGACGGGAGTGGCATGATATACTTAAAGTGATGAAAGGGAAGAACCTACAACCAAGATTACTCCACCTGGCAAGGATCTCATACAGATTTGATGGAGAAATCAAAAGCTTTACAGACAAGCAAAAGCTAAGACAATTCAGCACCACCAAACCAGCTCTACAACAAATGCTAAAGGAACTTCTACGTGGGGAACACAAGAGAAGAAAAGGACCTACCAAAACAAACCCAAAACAATTAAGAAAATGGTCATAGGAACATACATGCCAATAATTACCTTAAACGTGAGTGTATTAAATGCTCCAACCAAAAGACACAGGCTTGATGAATGGATACAAAAACAAGACCCATATATATGCTGTCTACAACAGACCCACTTCAGACTAGGGAAACATACAGACTGAAAATGAGGGGATGGAAAAAGATATTCCATGCAAACGGAAATAAAAAGAAAGCTGGAGTAGCAATACTCATCTCAGATAAAATAGACTTTAAAATAAAGAATGTTACAAGAGACAAGGAAAAACACTACGTAATGATCAAGCAATCAATCCAAGAAGAAGATATAACAATTATAAATATATATGCACCAACATAGTTCTACGTGGGGAACACAAGAGAAGAAAAGGACCTACCAAAACAAACCCAAAACAATTAAGAAAATGGTCATAGGAACATACATGCCAATAATTACCTTAAACGTGAATGTATTAAATGCTCCAACCAAAAGACACAGGCTTGATGAATGGATACAAAAACAAGACCCATATATATGCTGTCTACAACAGACCCACTTCAGACTAGGGAAACATACAGACTGAAAATGAGGGGATGGAAAAAGATATTCCATGCAAACGGAAATAAAAAGAAAGCTGGAGTAGCAATACTCATCTCAGATAAAATAGACTTTAAAATAAAGAATGTTACAAGAGACAAGGAAAAACACTACGTAATGATCAAGCAATCAATCCAAGAAGAAGATATAACAATTATAAATATATATGCACCAACATAGGAGCACCTCAATACATATGGCAACTGCTAACAGCCGCAAAAGAGGAAATCGACAGTAACACAATAATAGTGGGAGACTTTAACACCTCACACGAATGGACAGATCATCCAAAATGAAAATAAATAAGGAAATAGAAGCTTTAAATGGCACAACAGACCAGAAAGATTTAATTGATATTTATAGGACGTTCCATCCAACAACAGCAGATTCACTTTCTTCTCAAGTCCGCATGGAACATTCTCCAGGATAGATCACATCTTGGGTCACAAATCAAGCCTCAGTAAATTTAAGAAAATTGAAATCATATCAAGCACCTTTTCTAACCACAATGCTATGAGGGAGAGGACTCAAATCAATAAAATTAGAAATGAAAAAGTAGACAACAGACACTGCAGAAATACAAGGCATCCTAAGAGACTACTATAAGCAACTCTATGCCAATAAAATGGACAACCTGGAAGAAATGGACAAATTCTTAGAAAGGTATAACCTTCCAAGACTGAACCAGGAAGAAACAGAAAATATGAACAGAC
>NC_041224.1:11449406-11449850 GCF_002837175.3 Physeter macrocephalus
AGGAACACTCCCAAACTCATTCTATGAGGCCACCATCACCCTGATACCAAAACCAAAGACACTACAAAAAAAGTACAGACCAATATCACTGATGAATACAGAGGCAAAAATCCTCAACAAAATACTAGCAAACAGAATCCAACAACACATTAAAAGGATCATACACCATGATCAAGTGGGATTTATGACAGGGATGCAAGGATTCTTCAATATACACAATGTGATACACCATATTAACAAAATGAAGAATAAAAACCATATGATCTCAATAAATGCAGAAAAAGCTTTTGACAAAATTCAACACCCATTTATGATAAAAACTCTCCAGAAAGTGGGCATAGAGGGAACCTACCTCAACATAATAAAGGCCATATATGACAAACCCATAGCAAACATCATTCTCAATGGTGAAAAACTGAAAGCATTTCCTCTAAGATCAGGAAC
>NC_041224.1:11450338-11457990 GCF_002837175.3 Physeter macrocephalus
GATCCACCTCCTAGAGTAATAGAAATAAAAACAAAAATAAACATATGGGACCTAATGAAACTTAAAAGCTTTTGCAAAGCAAAGGAAACCATAAACAAGACAAAAAGAGAACCCTCAGAATGGGAGAAAATATTTGCAAATGAAGCAACTGACAAAGGATTAATCTGCAAAATATATAAACAGCTCATGCAGCTCAAAATTAAAAGAACAAACAACCCAATCCGAAATTGGGCAGAAGACCTAAATAGACATTTCTCCAAAGAAGACATAAAGATGGCCAAGAAGCACATGAAAAGCTGCTCAACATCACTAATTATTAGAGAAATGCAAATCAAAACTACAATGAGGTATCACCTCACACCAGTTAGAATGGGCATCATCAGAAAATCTACAAACAACAAATGCTGGAGAGGGTGCGGAGAAAAGGGAACCTTCTTGCACTGTTGGTGAGAATGTAAATTGATACAGCCACTATGGAGAACAGTATGGAGGTTCCTTAAAAAACTAAAAATAGAATTACCATATGATCCAGCAATCCCACTCCTGGGCATATACCCAGAGAAAACCATAATTCAAAAAGACACATGCACCCCAATGTTCATTGCAGCACTATTTACAACAGCCAGGTCATGGAAGCAACCTAAATGCCCATCGACATATGAATGGATAAAGAAGATGTGGTACATATATACAATGGAATATTACTCAGCCATAAAAAGGAACGAAATTGGGTCATCTGTTGAGACATGGATGGATCTAGAGACTGTCATACAGAGTGAAGTAAGTCAGAAAGAGCAAAACAAATATCATATATCAACGCATATATGTGGAACCTAGAAAAATCGTACAGATGAGCCTGTTTTCAGGGTAGAAGTTGAGATACAGATGTAGAAAACAAACATATGGACACCGGGGGGGGGAAAGCCGCAGGGGATGGTGGTGGTGGTGTGATGAATTGGGCAATTGGGATTGACGTGTATACACTGATGTGTATAAAATTGATGACTTAAAAAAAAAAAATCAGAAATGAAAGAGGAGATACAACTGTACCGAGAAATACTAAGAATCCTAAGAGGCTGCTATGAACAACTGTATGCCAACAAAATGGACAACCTAGAAGAAATGGAAATTCCTAGAAAGATACAACCTATCAAGACTGAATCATGAAGAAAGAGAAAATCTGAACAGGCTCATTACTAGCAGGGAGATTGAAACAGTAATCAAAAATCAATAGAGGCAGAAAAAGCAAATGACAAAATTCAACATACATTTATGGTAAAAACTCTCAACAAACTGGTTATAGAGGGAACAACATGCCTCAATATAATAAAGGCCATACATGACAAGCCCACGGCTCATATCATACTCATTGGTAAAAAAACTAATAGCTTTTCCTCTAAGATCAAGAACAAGACAAGAATACCCACTCTTGCCACTTTTATTCAACATGGTAATGGAAGTCCTAGCCAGAGCAATTAGGCAATAGATAAATAAATAAATGGCATCCAAACTGTAAAGGAAGTAGTAAAACTGTCATGGGCTTCCCTGGTGGCGCAGTGGTTGGGAGTCCGCCTGCCGATGCAGGGGACACAGGTTCGTGGCCCGGTCCGGGAGGATCCCACGTGCCACGGAGCGGCTGGGCCCGTGAGCCATGGCCACTGAGCCTGCGCATCCGGAGCCTGTGCTCCGCAGCGGGAGAGGCCACAGCAGTGAGAGGCCCACGTACCGCAAAAAAACAAACAAACAAAAAAAAAAACAACTGTCACTATTTGCAGATGATATATATAAAGAAAACCCTACAGACTCCCCCCAAAAATGGATAGAACTAATAAATTCAGTAGAGTTGCAGGATACAAAATCCATATGCAAAAATCTGTTCCATTTTTATACCCTAATAAACTACAGAAAGAGAAATTAAGAAAACAATCCCATTTACAATCACATCAGAAATAATAAAATACCCAGGAACAAATTTAACCAAGGAGGTGAAAGACTTGTACACTGAAAACTTTAACACATTGATGACAGACATTGAAGACACAAATGAATGGAAAGATGATCTAGGCTCACAAATTGTAACAATAGCATTAAACATTTCATCCTACACAAAGCAATCTACACTTCATGTAATTCCTATCAAAATTCCAATGGAAGTTTTCACAGAAATAGAAGAAACAATCCTCAAATGTATATGGAACCATAAAAGACCCCAAATAACCAAAGCAATCTTAAGAACAAAGCTGGAGGCTTCATGCTTCCTGGTTTCCGATTATATTACAAAGCTATAGTAATCAAAACAATATGGTATTTGCTAACAAACAGATACACAGATCAATGGAACAGAATAGAGAGCTCAGAAACAAATCTACACGTATCTATGGTCAATTAATTACAACAAAGTGGCCAAGAATATACAATGGGGAAAGGACAGTCTTGTCAGTAAAAGGTGCTGGGAACACTGGAGAGCTCACATGCAAAAGAATGAAACTGGACCACTACCTTACACCAGACACAAAAATTAACTCAAAAATGGATTAAAGACTTGTACATAAGACCTGAAACCGTAAAACTCCTAGAAGAAAATAGGCGGTAAGCTCCTTGACATCAGTCTTAGTGATGATATTTTGGATTTTACAGCAAAAGGGCAACAAAACCTAAAATAAACAAGGTGGGACTACATCAAACTAAAAAGCTTCTGTACAGAAAAGGAAACCATGAACAAAACGAAAAGGCAATGAGAGAAAATATTTGCAAATTGTATGTCTGATAAGGGTTCAACCTATATATATATATAGAGAGAGAGAGATCTCATGCACCTAAAAAAAAGTCTGATTAAAATATGGGCAGAGGATCTGAATAAACATTTTTCCAAGAGACATACAAATAACGTCAGATACATGAAAAGGTGGTCAACATCACTAATCATCAGGGAAATGTAAATCAAAACCACAGTGAGGTATCACCTGACACCTGTTAGAATGGCTATTATCAAAAGACAACGAACAGCAAATGTTGCAGATGATATGGACAAAAGGAAACACGTGGGCACTGTTGGTGGGAATGTAAATTGATACAGCCACTATGGAAAACAGTATGGACGTTCCACAAAATACTAAAAATAGAACTAACTTATGATCCAGTAATTCTTCTTCTGGGTATGTATTCGAAGGAAATTTCATCTCTCTCTCAAAAAGGTATCTGCATTCCCATGTTATTGTACCATTACTTACAAAAGCCAAGACAGAGAAACAACCTAAGTGTCCACTGACAGATAAATGGATTGTTTAAATGTGGTATATACATAAAAGAATATTATTCCGCCATAAAAAAGAAGGAAATCTTGCCATCTGCAATAACATGCATGAACTTAAAGGATATTATGCTAAATGAAATAAGTGACACCGAGAAAGACAAATACTGTATGATCTTACTTATAAGCAGAATCTGGAGGAAAAAAAACCTCATAGATACAGAGAACAGATTGATGGTTGCCAGAGGTGGGGAGTGGGTGAAATGGGTCAAAAGGTACAAACTTCTTATTAATAGATAAGTAAGTCCTGATGAGGTAACATACTGGATGATGACTATAGTTAATAATACTGTATTGTATATTGGAAAGTTGCTAAAAGGTAAAATTTATCACAAGAACAGCAAAATTTATAACTATGCATGGTGATTAATGTTAACTTATTGTGGTAATCACTTTGCAATATACACATATATGGAATCATTATTTTGTACACCTAAAACTAATCCAATGTTATGTGTCAGTTATATCTAAAAATAATTTGAAGGATGGGGAATAATTTTAAGGATAGCCTATAAATTATAAGCTAAGCAAAAGGTACACACGTCCTTTATCTATCATTAAATAAAGGCTAATGAAACCAACGTAATTCTCTTTCAAAATCAAGCATTAATTGTTGAATAAATAGCACAGGATACCATTGATGGCTTAGGCTCACCCAATCCTTTCTGGGAAGACAAACAATAAAGCAGAAAGAACACTGAACTTAAGCTTATAAAATCTGGTTTTAAATCCTGGCTCTGTCACTTACTTTACTTATTTATTCATTGAGCAAGCATTTATCGACTCTCTCCAGTCCACTTAATGTTTTGTTTTTTAATAAATTTATTTATTTATTTATTTATTTTTGTGTGTGTTGGGTCTTCGTTGCTGTGCGAGCGCTTTCTCTAGTTGCGGAGAGCGGGGGCTACTCTTCATCACGGTGCGCGGGCCTCTCACTGTCGCGGCCTCTCTTGTTGTGGAGCACAGGCTCCAGACGCACAGGCTCAGTAGTTGTGGCTCACAGGCCTAGTTGCTCCGCAGCATGTGGTATCTTCCCAGATCAGGGCTCAAACCCGTGTCCCCTGCACTGGCAGGCAGATGCTCAACCACTGCGTCACCAGGGAAGCCCCACTTAATGTTTTGAATCCTAATTCCTCTGCTATAAAATGGGAATAATTATACCTACCTCGCAAAGTGAGGTACACTCAATAAGAGTTGACTGAAAACATTTTCACTTGCTTAAGTCCCCAGAATAAAGATTATTGATAATAATCAGGAAAAAAACAAAAAGAGGGCAATTAGAAAAGAAAAATAGTCACACTGTGGGTAAAGTTTTCATTAGTTCTTACCATGTGTCCAGTATCATTTTCTCAATGTCTTTAAATTATAATTACAGGAACCATTTTTTACAGTGTCTCTGAATCAGCTGTGACCTTTCAACAACCCTATGGTATAAGTTTCCCCGTTGTATAGGTGCAGTTCCTGAGGTTTAGAGACGAACTTACTGCCCATAATCACACAATCAGAACATGGCAGGGCTGAGACACAAGGCAGGCTTAACCATCTCTGGTGACACTGCTCTGTGATGCCAGCAAACCACAGTGGCACTAAGCCCAGAGAACAGTCAAGGTCACCTACACCTGCAAATAGGGATGATTTTGCACACTCAGTACAGTGAGACATAAGAGGAACCTGGTCTCACTTTGAATATTTGCTCCCAGCATGGATTTGGGCAATTTACTTAAATGTTTTAGATGCATTTTATATGTAAAATGGAGATGAAAATGACACTCATTTCATTCACAAGACCTTAGGAAGCATTACTGTACATACTGAATAAGATCTTAAATATAAAGCCTTCTAGCTTTATATCTAGCTTTTGATCATACTAGACGATCAAATCAACGTCTGTTCTTTCCCGCCCACCACTTCCTTATGAAGATAACGGAATTGCTTTACGTACCTGGGAGACACTTGCACCACACAGCCAAATCTATACCAGCCCAGAATTTGTAACTCTAAGAAGAAAATACATTACATGACTCACTGTAATGTAACACAGTATTTATCATATCAACGTATGTGACTTAATTTTCTAAGCATGAATTTAAAAAACCTGTTACGCCTTTCATACAAAGGTTTTTGTTTATCTGAGTATAAGATTGACAGTACAATTTTTTTCACTATATTCCACATCAGAGTTAACACGAAATGCCTCTACTGAAGAACACTAACTCATTCGATCAACACAATGGTCACATTATACAATAATATTTTCTTCCCTGTCGACTGCACTTTTTTTCTGGTTCACACTAACTGATGTTACATATTAAATCAATTGACTAATTCTAAACAAATATTTTGAGCAAAAAAGCAAATGTGAGCAATTTCCAGATGTCATGTAGAGTTAAATTAAAACATTTTGTCTATAAACACACATATAATCTTGTTAAAATTTAATAGGGGAACTACGCCATGTCAAAATCACATTGCTCTGGAAAAAAAAAAGTTTCTCTTTATTTACTGCATTTCTTATGTGGTCTTATTTGTTTTCTGTCACACTTCTTATCTACTTACTTTTACAAATCCTAGAAAGTGAGTACCATTTTTTTCCCATAGCAAAATTCCAAAATTCTAACTGAAATACAGATTATTTCCTTGCAAGAAGCTGGAGCCAGAAGATGACATAATGGATGTTTCTGAAGGCAGGGTAGACCTCTGACACACGTCCTCACTCACTACGAATCCTTGAATCAGTTCCTTCGTTTCTATATTGTTTTCTTCACCCAAGAAATGGGTTGTAAGAATACTGAATATTATGCATAAATTTTCTGGTGCAAAGTAAATAAATAGTGGGTATTTTTTTTTTTTTCCGGCCATGCCCAGCGACTTACAGTACCTTAGCTCCCTCACCAGGGATTCAACCTGGGCCCCAACAGTGAAAGCGCCGAGTCCTAACCACTGGACCGCCAGGGAATTCCCAGTGGTGGGTATTCTAATTGTTATTATTATCAGCTTCCTCACTTGCCAACAAATGAGTCAGCATCCTGATCAACCAAAAATACTAACTTTATAAAGGAGACAGTACACAAATCAATTGGGAATAGACAGAAAAAATATAACTACATTTAAAATGTTCAAGCTTTCAAACAATTCAACGTTTTGTGGGATGGGGCAACAGTTTTCAGCAGAAGTGGGCTTGAGGGCCCACTTACTTACAATGTTACTAATCACTGAAATAAGTTTTCAGCTTTTCAGAGGCAGCAACCAGATCTCATTCATATCTGCAATCCTAGTAACAGTTTATGGAACACAGTTGAGACTTCAGAGTGGTATGTTGAATTGTTATTCAATATAATACCTATCTGCAATCCATTATAATCTTCACTCATTTGAGGAAGTGAAATTTCATGATTTGATTTTTCTCTTAAACTGCTGGTGTTCTAAAACCTTCCTCCCCTTGTCCTCAGTAAATGTAATACCTAGTACAGCTAGGATAAGAGATGAATATGGACTAAAGTAACACATTATCTGCAGATCCCATACTCCAATAAATGAGGATACTGGGTAACCCAGATGAATCTTGATTGATGAAATTTGAAATAGAGTCGGTTACAAGATTAGGTAAAAACCTCAGGCACTGGGCTAAGAAGGGTGGCTTTAGGTGGAAAGGGCTCTCTCTCCTAATACAGATCCGAACCATGAGGGAATAGTAGCTTTGGTGTGGCCATAGAGGAGGCATATAATAATGCTCGAGCAAAAGCACCAGGGACTTGGGTGTAGACTCTTGCACTGAGGAGCAGAGGTCTGGTGCCTAGATGTCGAGGTGCAGGCTCTGGAAAGTGGGTGCCAGCAGAAAGGGAGGTGGGAGGAGGCCAAATGCAAACATGCCAGGTCAATATTCTTAAAAGGTAAAGGTGTCATAACCAGGACGGGGTATTTAGGAGCCACAGCCAGACAGCCCCATCCACGATGGGGAAACTTTCAAACAGTAGGCAGGAGGGGCTGTCCCAAAAGGTAGACGGTACTTGGTAGATGTCATGTCCTATCGCCACTGCACAGATGGGAAAGCAAAACCCAGAGGTTCAGGCTCAAGGTCCTACAGCAGTTAAATGGCCGAGCAGGAACTCACAAGACTTTGAGTCCAATCTATTTTGACTTTGTTGGTGGGAAATTTACATTCCCACCAACAGTGCAAAGGGCTCCCTTTTCTCCACACCTTCTCCAGCATTTATTGTTTGTAAATTTTTTGATGATGGCCATTCTGACTGGTGTGAGGTGATACCTCATTGTGTTTTTGATTTACATTTCTCTAATGATTAGTGATGTTGAGCATCCTTTCATGTGTTTGTTGGCCATCTGT
>NC_041224.1:11458273-11478045 GCF_002837175.3 Physeter macrocephalus
ATTCTTGCTTCCTTTATCAAAGATAAGGTGACCATATGTGCATGGGTTTATCTCTGGGGTTTCTATCCTATAACAGTGACTCTTATACGAGACAAAGAAGGGCATTCCATAATGATAAAGGGGTCAAACAGCAAGAGGATACAACACTTGTAAGTATGTATGCACCAACCTAGGAGCACCTAACTATATACAGCAAATATTAACAGACCTAAAGGGAGAAATAAACAGCAATACAATAATAGTAGGGGACTTTATAAGCCACTTACATCGAGATAGATCATCCAGATATAAAATCAATAAGGAATCATTGGCCTTACATGACTCATTATGCCAGATGGACTTAACATTCCATCCAAAAACAACAGAGTAAACATTCTTCTCAAGGGCACATGAAACATAAAGCAGGACAGATCATATATTAAGGCACAAAACAAGTTGATAAATTTAAGAAGACTGAAATCATATCAAGCATTGTTTCCTACCACAGTGGTATGAAACTAGAAATCAATTACAAGAAGAAAACTAGAAAATTCACAAATATGTGAGTATTAAACAACAGGCTACTGAAAAATGAATGGGTCAAAGAAAAATCAAAAGGGTAACTAGAAAATGCCTTGAGATCATGAAAACAGAATTACCACACACCAAAACCTATGAGGTGCACCAAAAGCAGTTCTAAAAGGGAAGTTCATAGCAATACATGCATCTATCAAGAAAGAAGGAAAATCTCAAATAAACAACCTAACTTTACACCTCAAGGAACTAGAAAAAGAAGAACAAACAAAGCCAAAAATTAGTAGAAGGAAGGAAATAAAGATCAGAGTCGAAATAAATGAAATAAAGGCTAAAAAGACAATAAAATATATCAATGAAACTAAGATCTGGTTCTTTGAAAAAATACACAAGTATGACAAACCTTCAGCTAGACTCACCAAGTAAAAAGAGAAAAGACGACTCAAAATCAGATATGAAAGAGATGTTACAACTCATACCACAGAAATAAAAAAGATCATAAGAGACTACTATGATCAATTTTATGCCAACAAATTGCACAACCTAGAAGAATGGATACATTCCTAGAAACATACAAGACTGAATCTAGAAGAAATTGAAAATCTGATTGATTACTAGTAAGGAGATTAAATCAGTAATAAAAACCTCCCCAAAAGCAAAAGTCCAAGATCAGATGGCTTCACTGTTGAATTTTACCAAATATTCAAAGAAGAATTGATATAAATCCTTCTCACACTCTTCCAAGAAATAGTAGAGGGGGGAACACTCCAAATTCATTTTAAGAAGCCAGCATTCCTCTGATACCAAAACCAGACAAGGACATCACAAAAGAAGAAAATGACAGGCCAGTATCTTTGATGAACACAGATGCTGAAATGCTCAACAAAATAGTAGCAAACAGAATTCAAAAATAATTAAAGGGATCACACACCATAATCAAGTGGGATTCATTCCAGGGATGCAAAAATGTGTCAACATCCTCGAAATTGATATAAAACATTAACAAAATGAAGCATAAAAATCGTATGACCATTTCACTAGATGCAGGAAAAGCATCTGACAAAATTAAACATCTTTTTATGATGGAAAATCTCAACAAAATAGGTATAGAGGAAATGTATCTCAACATAATAAAGGCCATATATGACAAGCCCTCAACTAACATCATACTCAACAAGTGAGAACTACACGTTTTTCCTCTAAGGTCAGTAACAAGACAAGGATGTCTACTGTCACCACTTTCCTTTAACATAGTGTTGGAAGTTCTAGTTAGAGCAACTAGGCAAGAAAAAGAAATAAAAGGCATCCAAATTATAAAGGAAGTAGTAAAACTGTCACTGTTTGCAGATGATATTACACAGAGAAAGCCCAAAGACTCCACCAAAACCCAGATGGAACTAATAAACAAATTCAGTTGCAGGATACAAAAATCAATATACAAAAATATGTTGCATTTCTATACGCTAATAACAAACTATAGAAAGAGAAATTAAGGAAACATTCCCATTTACAATCACATCAGAAATAAGAAAATACCCAGGAACAAATTTAACCAAGCAGGTGAAAGGTCCGTACACTGAAAACTTTAAGACTCTGATGAAAGAAATTCAAAGGGACTTCCTGGTGGTGCAGTGGTTAAGAACCACCTGCCAATGTAGGGGACATGGGTTCGAGCCCTGGTCCGGGAAGATCCCACATGCCATGGAGCAGCTAAGCCCATGCACCATAACTACTAATCCTGCACTCTAGAGCCCGCGAGCCACAACTACTGATCCTGCATGCCTAGAGCCCGTGCTCCAAAACAGGAGAGGCCAGCGTGGTGAGAGGCCCACGCACTGCAACGGAGAGTAGCCCCTGCTCACTGCAACTAGAGAAAGCCCATGTGCAGCAATGAAGACCCAACACAGCCAAAAATAAATAAGTAAACAATTTTTTTTAAAGAAAGAAAGAAATTCAAGACACAAATAAATGGAAAGATGTTCTGGGCTCACAAATTATAAAAATTAATAACATTAAACACTTCATACTACCCAATGCACTCTACACTTCATGCAATTCCTATAAAAATTCCAAAGGAAGTTTTCACAGAAATATAAGAAACAATCCTCAAATGTATATGGAACCACAAATGATCCCAAATAGCCAAAGCAATCTTGAGAAAAAACAAAGCTGGAGACTTCATGCTTCCTGACTTCCAATTATATTACAAAGCTATAGTAATCAAAACAGTATTGAATTTGCATAAAAACAGACACATAGATCAATGGAACAGAACTGAGAGCCCAGATATAAATCCACATATATATGATCAACTAATTATGGCAAAGAGGCCAAGAATATATAACGGGGAAAGAACAGTCCCTTCAATAAATGGTGTTGGGAAATCTGGACAGCCACATGCAAAAGAATGAAACTGGACTACTATGCTACACCATACACAACCATTAACTCCAAATGGATTAAAGAGACTTCCCCGGTGGCGCAGTGGTTAAGAATCCACCTGTCAATGCAGGGGACACCGGTTCAAGCCCTGGTCCGGGAAGATCCCACATGCCACAGAGCAACTAAGCCCGTGTGCCACAACTACTGAGCCTGTGCTCTAGAGCCCTCGAGCCACAAGTACTGAGCCTGTGTGCCACAACTGCTGAAGCCCGTGAACCTAGAGCCCGTGCTCCACAACAAGAGAAGCCACTGCAATGAGAAGCCCACGCACTGCAACGAAGAGTAGCCCCCGCTCGCTGCAACTAGAGAAAGTCTGCACACAGCAACGAAGACCCAACACAGCCATAAATAAATAAATAAATATATTTTAAAAACATGGATTAAAGACTTGCACATAAAACCTGAAACCATAAAACTCCTCGCAGAAAACATAGGCAGTAAGTTCCTCGACATCAGTTCTGGCGATGACATTTTTGGGTTTGACATCAAAAGCAAAGGCAACAACAACAAAAAAAAGTGGGACTACATCAAACTAAAAGCTTCTGTACAGATAAGGAAACCATCAACACAATTAAAAAGGCAACCTACTGAATAGGAGAAAATATTTGTAAATCATATATCTGGTAAGGAGTTAATATCCAAAATATATTAATATAAAGAACTCATATAACACAATAGCAAAAAAAAATCTGATTTTTTTTAAAAAGGGGCAGAAGATCTGAATAGACATTTTTACAAAGAGGACATACAGATGGCCAACAGGTACATGAAAAAGTGCTCAAGATCACTAATCATTACCTCACACCTGTTAAAACGCTTATTATCAAAAAGACAAGCAATAACAAGTGTAGGTGAGGACGTAGAGAAAAGGCAACCCTTGTTTACTGTTGGTAGGAATGTAAATTAGTGCAGCCACTATGGAAAATAGTATGGAATTGCCTCAAAAAATTAAAAATAGAACTACTGTATGATCCAGGAATTCCCCTTCTGGTATTATCCAAAGAAAATGAAAGCACTAACTGAAAAGATATATGCACTCCCACGTTCACGTTAGCATTATTTACAATAGCCAAGATATGGAGACTACTCAGTGTCCATTGATGAATAATGAAAATGTGGTATACATATACAATGGAAAATTATTCAGCCATTAAAAAGAATAAAATTTTGCCATTATATCAATGTGGATGGAACTTGAGGGCATTATGCTGAAATAAATCAAGCAGAGAAAGACAAATACCTTATGATCTAACTTACATGTGAATTAAAAAAAAAAATCCAAGCTCATAGATGCAGCACACAGGTTGGTGGTTGCCACAGGCGGGTATTGGGAGGCGGACAAACTAGGTGAAGGAGGTCAAAAGGTACAAACTTCCCGAAACGAAAAGACAACGTAGAGAATGGAAGAAAATATTTGCAAACGATGTGACTGACAAGGGGTTAATTTCCAAAATATACAAACAGCTCATACAACTCAACAAAAAAACCAAACAACCCAATCAAAAAATGGGCAGAACACATGAATAGACATTTCTCCAAAGAAGACATACAAATGGCCAATAGGCACAAGCAAAGATACTCATCATCACCAATTATTCGAGAAAGGCAAATGAAAACTAAAATGAGATATCACCTCACACCAGTCAGAATGGCCACCATTAAAAAGCCTACAAGTAGGGGCTTCCCTGGTGGCACAGTGGTTAAGAACCCGCCTGCCGATGCAGGGGACACGGGTTCGTGCCCCGGTCCGGGAAGATCCCACATGCCGCGGAGCGGCTGGGCCCGTGAGCCAAGGCCGCTGAGCCTGCGCGTCCGGAGCCTGTGCTCCGCAACGGGAGAGGCCACAGCAGTGAGAGGCCCGAGTACCGCAAAAAAAAAAAAAAAAGTCTACAAGTAATAAATGTGGAGAAAAGGGAACCTCCTTACACTGTTGGTGGAAATGTAAATAGGTGCAGCCACTATGGAGAACAGCATGGAGGTTCCTCAGAAAACTAAATATATAATTCCCATATGATCCAGCAGTCCCACTCCTGGGCACATATCTAGACAAAACTGTAATTCAAAAAGATACATGCACCTCTATGTTCATAGCAGCACTATTCGCAATAGCCAAGATAAGGAAACAACCTAAATGTCCATTGACAGATGAACAGATAAAGAAGATGTGGTACATATATAAAACGGAATACTACTCAGCCATAAAAAAGAACAAAATAATGCCATTTGCAGAAACAGGGATGCAATTAGAGATTATCACACTAAGTGAAGTCAGTCAGAAAGAGAAAGCCTAATACCATATGATATCACTTATATGTGGAATCTAAAATATGACACAAATGAACCTATCTACAAAACAGAAACAGAATCAAGGATATAGAGCATAGACTGGTGGTTGCCAAGGGGGAGGGGGTCGGGGGAGGGGTGGAGTGGAAGGTTGGGGTCAGCAGATGTGAGCTTTTATATATAGAATGGATAAACAACCAGGCCCTACTGTATAGCACAGAGAACTATATTCAATATCCTATGATAAACCATAATGGGAAAGAATATATAAAAAATAATGCATATATATAAATAACTGAATCACTTTGCTGTACAGCAGAAATTAACGCAACATTGTAAATCAACTATTCTTCAATTTAAAAAATTTTTTAAAGGTACAAACTTCCAGTTATAAAATACATAAGTCTTGGGGATGTATTTACAGCATGGTGACTATACTTAATATTATACTGCATACTTGAAAGTATTAACAGTAGACCTTGAAAGTTCTCATCACAAGAAAAAAAAGTTATCTATGTATGGTAACCAACATTAACTAGACTTATTGTGGTGATCATTTTGCAATATATACAAATACCGAATCATTATGTGTATACCTGAAACTAATATAATGTCACATGTCATTTATACCTCGGCACTTCCCTGGTGGCACAGTGGTTAAGAATCCTCCTGGCAATGCAGGGGACACAGGTTCGAGCCCTGGTCCGGGAAGATCCCACATGCTGCAGAGCAACTAAGCCTGTGCACAACTACTGATCCTGTGCTCTGGAGCCCGTGAGCCACAACTACTGAGCCTGCGTGCCACAACTACTGAAGCCCGCGTGCCTAGAGCCCGTGCTCCACAACAAGAGAAGCCACCGCAGTGAGAAGCCCATGCACCACAATGAAGACCCAACACAGGCAAAAAACATAAATAACTTTATTTTAAAAATAATTATACCTCAATTAAAAAAAAAAAAGAAAATGAGAAGGGAAAGAAGAGGAGCAGAGAGGTTTCTCTCTGGTTGTCCATCCCTGTGGGAGTGGAACATTCATGGTGAAATAGCATCCTCTCCTCACACCAAGTTTGGGAGTAGATGGGAAAGGGTCTCCCCTCCCTGAAACCAAATGAGTGAGGCACCAAGAGAAACACTTCTGAGACGGTGGGCGCTGGCAAAATGAGGCACCTCCTCAGACAGAAACTATGGGGATATCAAGGAGGAGGACGCTTTGGAACAGCGGTGACGAGGTGGTGGGGCAGCCATCATGCCCACTTGCTGGAGGCACCAGGGGGTGTAGTTGTGCTGGAGCTGTCTCCAGGTGGCCCGGCTAGAGCGGCACCACGAGGGACCAGTACTTCACACACCAGGTAACTGCACCGAAGGGAGCTCCTCAGTACACTCTAAAGGACTCACCCATGTACACCCTGAGAGCGCATCATGTGGGAACCCACTGAAATGAGCGTATCAGTGGGTCAGTGTAGCCAGGAAAGGAGTGACCATCAGCCAAGAGGGGACTGCACAACTTTCCAGCTCCATCCCTTTCTCTCTCCTCCATCCTTGCTCCGCACATTGGAGCATTACTCCAAATACTTTCCCTACCCCCCAGTCTGAGAAGTCCGAGTCTCACTTCAAATCGGTACTAGCCTAGTGAGGGTGCGGAAGAGAGGGAGGCGATATTGACATTGAATTTGAAATTGAAGGTTCAGGCTGGATTGATTTAATAACTAAGTGAGCTGAAAGTTAAGGACTCTTCAAAGTTACCCTTAATTCCCTTTCTTTCTCTCTACACCCTAATCAAACAATCAAAGGAGGCTGTTAGTTTTACCTTTAAAACATGTCCTTAATTCAACCACTTCTCACCACCACCCTGGTACACCACACATTCTGGTACAAGCTACCATTCTTGCTTGCCTGGATTATTGCAAAAAGCCTCCCCACTTGTAGCCTGGCTTCCAATCTTGCCCCACTACAGCCTGTTTCTAATGCGGCAGACAGAAAGATCCTACTGAAATGCAATTCAGTTCATGTCACTCTCCTGTTCAAAACCCTCCAGTGACCTACTAGAGCATGGACTTGAGGACATGGGGAGGGGGAAGGGTAAGCTGTGACGAAGTGAGAGAGTGGCAGGGACATATATGCACTACCAAATGTAAATTACATAGCTAGTGGGAAGCTGCCGCATAGCACAGGGAGATCACCCCTGTGCTTTGTGACCACCGAGAGGGGTGGGACAGGGAGGGTGGGAGGGAGGGAGACGCAAGAGGGAAGAGATATGGGAACATATGTATATGTATAACTGATTCACATTGTTGTAAAGGAGAAACTAACACACTATTGTAAAACAGTTATACCCCAATAAAGATGTTAAAAAAAAAAAAAAAAAAAAAGAACTGCTTAAGAAAGCACAGGCTATTTCCAGTAGCACATATAGATACCCTGAGTGGCACCTTAGTTTCTCTTGTAATGAACAGCCTACTGAAATGCAATTCAGTTCATGTCACTCTCATGTAAAAAACCCTCCAGTGGTTGCCCTTCTCATTCTGAATCAAAACTGAAGTCTTTACACTTGCCAATACAGTCATACATGATCTGGACCCACCCCATCCCCATTTTCTCTCTGATCTTATTTCCTGTAATTTTCCCACAAAGACACAACTGGCCTGTTTTCTGTTCTTCAAGTTACCACACATGCTCCTGCCTCAGGGCCTTTGCACTTGCTTTCCTTTTTCTCAAAACTCTCTTTACCCAGATAGTCCAAACCTCACCCACTTACCCCCTTCAAATCTTTGCTCAAATGTCACCTTCTGAACAAGTTCACCCTTGACCATGCTATTAAAATGTAGTTCCTTTTCCGGGTCCCCAGCACTCTCCTCCCCATTTTACTCTTTATTTTTCAACTCAGCCCTTGTGTACATCTAACATATTTTGCTACTTGTGGAAGACTATGTTCCCAATTATTTGCCGTCAGGATTGTTCACGTGTTGATAAAACGTGAAAGGCACTGATGCATGGTACTGCTGAGCAGAAGCTTTAAGAGGCACAGCTCTCTTTTCCCTCTGCCACAGACCAGCATGTCCCAGGGAGGGATGTCTCCTTGACCTTGAAGGAGACATGCAGCAGAGAAGCAGCCAACCTACAGAGGCCATACAATATAACCTTGTTTAAAATTGTTTGCATTATATGTAAACCACCTAACTAATCTGATATTTATTTTGTTTATTACCTATATTTTCCACTATAAGGTAGGCTCCATGGGAGCAAGGATTTTTGCTTGTTTTGCTCACTGCTATATCACCAGTGTTTAACACACGGTGGGAACTCAGTAAGCATTTGTTGAATGAACTACTCTAGCCAAGAATTTGTCACAGGATAGGAAAAGGAGATTTGACAAATTATGGTTTAAACCAGTGATTGGGGGAAAAAATACCACAGCACTGAGACCACACAATAGTAAACCAGTCATCTGTATGCTTGGTGCATAACAAATGCTGCATAAATGTTTGCTATGATGTCTACTATTGTTATTTGTAGGTCAAGGAGTATATGCAACTGAAATTAGGGTATAAATGCCAAAGGTATTTTGAGTTGGGAAAATTCTGTGTTGGGTCTAGGACACTGGGATGGTGGGAAGTTCCAAATGGCCTTGCTTACAGAGCTGAGATTGTTGCCAGCTGATGGCTGGGAGTTCAGCTGGGGTTACAGCCAGGGTTCTCAGTTCTTTGCGACGTGGACCTCTCCATATAGCTGCTTGGCCTTCTGAACAGAGTAGAAGCTGGATTCTAAAAAGGAATGTCCCGAGAGGGCAAGTTGCAAATTGTAAGTGTCAAGCAAGCCTCGACTCGTGTTTCATTTGTTGATGTTCCATTGGCCAACGTGAGACGCATGGCCAAGATCAGAGGCAGTTGAAAATAGAATCAGTTGAAACAATGAAATGCCACTACACATCTACTAGAATGGCTAAAATCCAAAACACTGACAGCGCTGAATGTTGGTTAGGGGTAGAGCAACAGGAACTCTCATTTATTGTGAGTGGGAGTGCAAAATGGTGCAGCTACTTTGGAAAACAGTTTGGTGGTTTCTTACAGAGCCAAGCATACTCTTACCACACGATCCAGCAATTGCACTCCTTGGTATTATATGAAGAAGTCAAAAATGTATGTCCACACACAAACCTGCACGTGGATGTTTACAGCAGCTTTATTCATAATTGCCAAAACTTGGAAGCAAATGGATAACTAAATTGTGGGACATCCAGATAATAGAACATTATTCAGCACTAAAAAGAAAGGAGCTGTCAAGCCATGAAAAGGCATGGACAATCCTTAAATGCATATTGCTAAGTGTAAAAAAACCAATCTGAAAGAGCTACATACTGTTATGATTCAAACTGTATGACATTCTGGAAAAGGTAAAACTA
The DNA here is from genome assembly GCF_002837175.3 of Physeter macrocephalus. Taxonomy (NCBI): domain Eukaryota; kingdom Metazoa; phylum Chordata; class Mammalia; order Artiodactyla; family Physeteridae; genus Physeter; species Physeter macrocephalus. The sequence continues at coordinate 11,467,910 of NC_041224.1, forward strand.
TGGAGACAATATACAGATCAGTGGTTGCCAGGCATTAGAAGTGGGGAAGGGATGAAAAGGCAGAGCACAGAGGATTTTTAGGGCAGTGAAATGATGCTGTAGGATACTACAAGGGGGGATACGTGTCTTCATACATTTGTCAAGACCCACAGAATGTACAACAACAGGGAACCCTAACGTAAGCTACAGACTTTGGGTGATGATGATACGTCAACGTGGTATAAAGGAAATCTCTATACTTTCCACTCAATTTTCCTGTGAACCTCAGACTATTCTTTTTAGTTTATTAATTTTAAAAAAAGGAATCAGCAGAGTGGTGTGGCCTGAAGTACATGCAAAGAGACCCAGAACCACAGCCATAGCCATCAGTGAGATAAGCATGGCCATTGCTTTTTGTTAGCTCGACTCCATTCTTTCAGTTGCCCAGGTGAAAAACCACTGTGCTGTGTTCATTCCTCTCCTTCCCTCACATCCCTCACCTGGTCCATGAGCATAATGTTGGCTGTACCTTCAAAATACATCCAGGAGCTAATCACTTCTCCCCATCTACATGATCTTCTTAGATTATTGCAACAGCCTCCTAATTAGACCTCTGTGTCCCCCACCTTGACTCCTTAAGATCTGTTCTCAATAAAGGAGCTGAGGAATCCAGTTCAAGCCAGAGCCCAAAGTCCTGTCTCCACTCAAAATCCCCCAAAGACTTCCCATCTCACTGAGAGCAAACCAACATCCTTACATGGCCTAAAAGACCCCACATTTTGTAGCCCCGTCTCACCTCCTCCCCATCAGTCTCACCTCGCCACCTGGCCCTCTCCCCCTGAACTCCATCTCAGGTAGGAGGTAGGTGGGCCCCTGGGCTGGACAGCTGGTGTCTTGTCAAGCAGAGTAACACTGAAGCTTCGTTTTTCCTGGACACTCCAAGGACAAAGTTAGTGGCAGGTGCTGAGCTCTGCTGGAGTCAAGAGATAAGATGACCACTCCTGGGGTCAAGGAAACCTCCCCAGCTGCACATGCACAGGAAGGCTCCTTGGGGGTCAAAAAGGGAGGGGCACCACCCCATAATAAGTGTCGACACACTCCCATAGGCTTCTGCGGTGGGATCCATCTTAGCAAAAAGTTGCGCATGCATATTGGGGAGGGTCCCAGGGCAGGTCAGGTGTGGAAAAAGAAACCAGATAATTGGCCAAAGGTGAACAAAGACCCGGAAGGACTGTCCTATGGAAGTGATTCAAATCACCTCGTTACTGAGCTCCTCCTCATTAGGGAGGAGGCCCACACCATTTCTCTCTGGGTGTGTATTTCTGCCTTGCTTCTGATTTAAATAAACAAACTGCTTCTCTGTGTGCTCTCCCACTTGTTCTGTGTCTCTAATAATAAACTTTGTATCTGTTTTTACAGTTTTTGCCTCCCTGAAATATTCTTGGTGGACTAGTGGCTAGGATTCCTGGTTTTCATCCAGGATACCCAGGTCCAATTTCTTAGAGGGAACTAAGATCTCTCTTCAGGACTGCTCACTGCTGTCTCTCCAAGATCACATCCACACCACCTCCTTGTGCTGCAGAATCCACTGGGCGTGACCTGTGTGCTTCTCGCACTTTCTGCCTGGAATCCTTTTCTCCAGGACACCCCCATGGCTCACTCCCTCATTTCGTCCAGATGTTCACACCATGCTGTCTTACTGACAAGGCCCTCCCTGTCCTCTCTAAAGAAAATAGTCCCCCTGCAAACCATCGGCCAGGCCTTGGCTATCTCCCTTAACTTGTGTTATTTTTCTTCTACAGGATATTCTACTATTTGGTTTATTATGTCCTTACTGGTTTATTACTTTATTGTCTTTCCTCTCTACAGTGAAAGCCTCATGAGGGTTTATCTGCTCCAGATGTGTCTGTCCACCTAGTGTCTGGCACACCCTGGGCACAAAATATTTGTTGGGTGAATTAATGCAAGAGCTAAGAGAAGAAAAGTCCAAATTTTTCAAGGTTCACGTGAAAAAAAATTGAAAAGAGACCGAGCCTCTTGGAATGTCTCTGTCTCTGCTCAGTCTGCTGTAGCAGAATACCATAGACTGGGGGACTTACAAACAACAGAAATTTATTTCTCACAGTTCCAGAGGCTAAGATCAAGTCTAAGATCAAGGTGTTGGCAGATTCAGCATCTAGTGAGAACCCACTTCCAGGTTCATAGAGAGACTTTTTCCTCACATGGTAGAAAGGTCAGGGGAGATCTCTGAGGTCTCTTTAATAAGAGCACTCATCCCTTTCATGATGGCTCCACCCTCATGGCCTAATCACCCCAAAGCCCCCCACCTCCAAATGTTGGGGACTAGGTTTCAACATATGAATTTGGGGGGACCACAAACGTTCAGTCCACAGAAGTCTCCTAGTAGAGTTTTGACACATAATTTTAGAACAAATGGCATACTGCACTATTTTATTAATTACAGAAGTTCTGCCCCTTTGATTATACTGCACTGACTGACCAACCTGATATATGTTTTATACCTTTCACTTTCTGTTAACATTTAAAGCTCATTTGCTTAATGCAAACTTTATGAACTAAATTAAGTTTTTAGAATGTATGGAGTTGATTATAAACTCCAACAAAGCCTGAAATTTAGAAAACCTTTGCCTTTCAGTTGGCTATTTTTGGATGCTTTTGCTTGAACACTACAACACTGCAACTGAAAGGAAAAACAAAAAACTCTACATGTTTTCAAGGACTTGACCACAAAACAACGGTCATGTATATTAAAACCTGATAAACCTTTTCAAACTACATTTATCATTAGTTTACAGCCAAAGCAAACTGCAAACAGGCCAAGCATGTTTTTGGTAAGACATCAATTTGTTGCCACTGAGAAATTATAGAAAAAAGAGAAATTACTTATCTTTTTCCTCAGTGGTTTAAACAAGTGTGAAATAGCTTAAATTACACTTACTGAAAAAACAGATAAAACCAGTTCAAGGCATCTAACAGCACCATTAAGCAAGGAGAAACATTTATCGCTGCAATTAAGTAGTGATACTAATATTTTTATCTTTAATTATTGTTAATATCATCACTAAGAATAAAAAGGAAAACTTGGACTACTCCACTGAGCCACTTGAGAATGGGACCACACTTCCAGATTGGGTGATACCCTTACAATTGCAGCTATTTCTTTTCTACAGTTTTGTTATTGCTGTCCTGTCCTCACCATCCTTTCAAACTTGTTTAGACATAAAATACATGGAACCTAGTAAAATTAAAAAAAAAAAAACATTAAAGTACCTCAGTACTCTCAATGTGAGAGAACACCAGAAGCTCAGACATTATGTTATGTTGGGCTGTGTAACAATAAAACAGACATGAGGCTAAAAGTTGTCTGTTACAGCTATTAAGAAATTTACAAGGTAAAATCTCACTGTAGCACTTCACAGCGCGTCTCTATAGGAACTGCAAAACATCAACACATGACTTTGAAATACACTGTGTTCCTCTCACTGAACTCAACAAACCACAGTTGAGTTGGAATAAATCTTTGGTGGCTAAATTGTTATCTTTAGCCCAAACTTACCATCATAGTTCCTAAATCAGGGTTAGGATTAATTCACACTTCTGCTCATCTGTCTTCATAATAGAACTACAATAACTAACATAGTTCAATACAGACGCAGGCACAGATAGAGAGATGAATAAAGCAGAAGAGCCAGGAATGAGCTTGTGTGTGTGCACACGCACACGTTTTATATGTAGTATTTCAAGCCAAAGGGAAAAGGATGGTTGATTTAATTGTGTGTCAACATGTATCCATTTGAGGGAAAAAAATTAGTCAGATCCCTACCTCACACCCTGTAATAAAATATATTCCAAAAGGGTTTGATATCATAAGAGTATAGTAAGGATTCCAGTACAAGATGGCAACATAGGAGCCTGAATTTACCTCCTCCTATGGATACAATGTTTCTACAGCTATATACAAAACAATTCCCTCTGAAAGAAATCCAGAAAGTAGCTGAGGGTCACCTACACAATAGGGCAAATGAGAAAAATACAACATCAAAGTAGGTAGGAGAGGATGAGACACAGTCTCACCATAAACCCACCCCCTGGCACAGCAACATACAATTGGGAGGGAATTCACAGCTCCCTGGTTCTCCATGAGTAGTGAAGGGGTTTTACCCAACATCTAGTGCCCCAACTTTTAAGACTTTCACCTGAGGGATGGGCCCCCAAAACACCTAGCTCTGAAAGCCAGTGGAGCTTGAGTCAACAAGACCCACAAGGGTATATAGCAAACAAACAGGCTCATGAGGGCTCAGAGTGGCTCTCACCCCGGGGCTCAGCACAAAAACTGCAGAATGAAACACCCATCTCCCAGTCTTGTTATGAAAGAGGCCTATTTGCTTATCCTAAAAGCTTCAGCCTGAGGGTTAGACTCCTAATTTAACACAAATCTAGGGGCTGACAGCAATCTTCTCCAGAGAATGAAGAGGCCAGTGGGCACCAACTACATGCTCCCTCTCTCTGCCCTGCTCTAGGTTGCCCATATCTCTGTGAAAGGAACTTGTGCAGCTGCCACCCAAGAGACACAGCCCTTGATCTCCTGGCTTAGGTGGTCAACAGAGGTTACTTTACCAATCCCATAGGATTACAACAAAGAAACAGTTCTTAACTGACTATTCCCCAGAGCTCCAAGGGAGCAGATGGAAATGCCCATCTCCCAGTCTTTCCCTGAAAGAAGTCTTTTTGCATTCTTTATTTTTTTTTTTTAAAGAATTTTTAAAAATTTATTTAATTTTGGCGGTGTTGGGTCCTCGTTGCTGCACACAGGCCTTCTCCAGCTGCAGCGAGTGGTCCCCCCGTTGCAGTGGCCTCTCTTGTTGCACAGCACAGGCTCTAGGTGCATGGGCTTCAGCAGTTGCGGCACGTGGTCTCAGCAGCTGTGGCTCGCGGGCTCCAGAGTGCAGGCTCAGCAGCCGTGGTGCACAGGGCTTAGTTGCTCCGCAGCATGTGGGATCCTCCCGGACCAGGGCTTGAACCCGTGTCCCCTGCACCGGCAGGCGGATTCCCAACCACTGCGCCACTAGGGAAGCCCCTATTTGCATACTTTAAAAGCTGCTGCCTAGGGTCCAGCTTCCAATCAGCCTGCGTCTAGGTGCTAAGATCCTCCATCTTTGGGATACTAAAAAGTCTTGGCACACCCTCAACTACTAGGAGCCACTAAGAACAAAGAAGGCACTTGGACAATCACAAAGGTTAGAGAAACAACCCAGAGCTAGGGCAGTTCCGAATGATAGGTTAATCTCCTACAGGAGACCATGCCCTTAAGACTGGGAGTGGTGACTATTTTATATAATGCATGGCAACCACACAGAGAGTCAAGGAAAATGAAGAAACAGAAGAATATTTTCCAAACAAAAGCAAAAGGACTCAATCAACACACCTTAATGAAATGGAGATAAGTTAATTACCTGATAAAGAGTTCAAAATAATGGTTGTAAAGATGTTCACCAAACTCAGGAGAATAATTTATGAACAGAGTAAAAATTTCAATGAAGAGAGAGAAAATAGAAGAAAGTATCAAACAGAAATCATGATGCTGAAAATTATAGAAACTGAACTGAAAATTTTAATTGAGGGGTTTAACAGCAGAAAAAATGAAGTAGAAGAAAGATCAGCAAACTCAAAGACAGGGCAGTGGAAATCACTCAATTGGAGGAGGAGAAAAAAAAAGAATTAAAAGATTGGGACTTCCCTGGTGGTCCAGTGGTTAAGACTCAGTGCTCCCAATGCAGGGGGCCTGGGTTCAATGCCTAGTCAGGGAACTAGATCCCAAATGCATGCCAAAACTAAGAGCCCACATGCCACAACTAAAGATACTGCATGCCACAACAAAGATCCCACATGCCACAACAAAGATCCCACGTGCCACAACGAAGATCCCATGTGCCACAACGAAGATCCTGTGCAGCCAAATTAATTAATTTTTTTTAAGTGTGAAGATAGATTAAGGGACTTATGGAACAACAAGTGGGCGAATATTCACTACAGGAGTCACAGAATGAAAAGGGAAGGCAGAAAGCTTATTTGAAGAAATAAGGGCTGAAAACTTCCCTAACTTGGGGAAAGAAACAGACATACAGATCTAAGAAGCCCAAAACATTCCAAAAAGGATGAATTCAACAAGACATACATGAAGACACATTATAATTAAAATGTCAAAAGTTAAAGACAAGGAGAGAATTTTTAAAGCATCAAGAGAAAAACAACATCAGGCACAAGAGAACTCCTATAAGACCATCAGCAAATTTTTCAGAAGAAATTTTTCAAGCCAAAGGGAATAGCACTATACATTCTAAGTGCTGAAAGAAGAAAAAACTGCCAACCAAGAATATTCTACCTGGAAAAGTTGTTCTTCAGAATTTAAGGAGAGATAAAGAGTTTTCCAGACCAGAAAAACTGAAGAAGTTCATGACCACTAGACTGGCCATACCCAAAAAAAAAAAAAAAAAAAAAAAAAAAAAAGTTAAAGGGGCTTCTTTAAGCTAAAACAAAAGGGTACTAATTAGTAACAGGAAAACATATGAAAGGATAAATTGCAGTGGTAAAGGTAAAAATAAATTCAGAATACTCTAATGTTGTCATCATGGTGGGTAAATCACATATAAATCTAGCATGAAAGTTAAGACAGAAGTATTAAAAATAACTATAACTACATACTTTGTTAAAGTATAAACAAGATAAAAAAATGTAAATTGTGAACAACAAAGGGGGAGCATTTCAAAATGTCGAGCTTTAGTATGCATTCTAAGTTAAGTTGTTATCAGCTTAAACTAGACTGTTGTAAATATAAGATGTTTTATATGAGCTTCAGGGTAACACAAAGCAAAAACCTACAATAAATACACAAAAGATAAAGAGGAAGGAATCTAAGCATACCACTATAGAAAATCATTAAATCACAAAGGAAGAGAGTAAGAGAAGAAAGGAACAATGAACTTACAAAACAATGAGAGAACAATTACAAAATGGCAATATTAACTCCATACCTATCAATCATTACTTTAAATGTAAATGGACTAAGTTCTCCAATCAAAAGAGACAGGGTGGAGGGTGCTGAATCAATGAAAAACAAAACCCAACTATATGTGGCCTACAAGAGATGCACTTCAGCTTTAAAGACACACACAGACTGAAATTGAAGGGATGGAAAAACATACTCCATGCAAACGGAAATCAAAAGCAAGCTGAGGTACCTGTACTTCTACTTCACCAAAAACTGTAATAAGAAACAAAGGTCATTATATAGTGATAGAAGGGTCAATTTGAACAGGACTCTGTGGGGCCCTTCTAGATAAAAATCCTTTCCATGTCCCCCATTTCTTGTTTGTAGGAAAGAGACTTCATTCAGCCTCCTTGGCAGATTCAAACAGTGGCTAATCAGGGAAGGGAGGGAATGCAGAAACAAAGGAGGAGCAGCCAAGAAACAATAGTGCAGGGTTGTGGCTCCTCCTCAAGAAATATATATGTACTCAACATGAACTCAATATCTTGAGTTTCTGCTGCAGGAACTAAGGCCCCCACCCAGAGGGAGGATGGTAACTTCAGGCTGAGTACAAGATTCCTGGAACACCGCCCTGTTACCTCACCACCAACCAAACAGAAGAAAATCTGCACCCAGTAGAAGATAATGAAGACTCTGACCCCCTTCCCAAATGGCCAACTGTGATTAAATTGCCCTTTCTCCCTTTAAAAACTTTCATGGTAAAGCAGAATCTTTAGAGTAGGTTCTTGGACATGAGTCTGCCTTCTCTCCAGGTTGTTGGTCTCCTGAATAAAGCAACCTTTCTTTTCCACCTAACTTTTGCCTCTCCAGTACTGGCTTTCCATTGGCAAGCAGCTAAACCTGAGTTTGGTAACAAATTCAACAAAAGGATATAACATTTGTAAATATTTATGCAACCAACATAGGAACACCTAAATATCTAAGGCAAATATTAACAAACCTGAAGGGAGAAATAGACAGCGATACAATAATAGTTGTGGACTGCAATACTCCCACTTTCAACAATGGTTAGATCATCCAGCCAAAAAAAAACAAGGAAACACTGGACTGAAACTACATGCTAGACTGGATGGGATTACAAGACATTGAATAGAACATTCCATCCAAAAGCAACAGAACACATTATTCTCAAGCACACATGGAACATAATCCAGAATAAATCATATGTCAGACCATAAAAACAGACAATAAATTTAAGAAGACTGAAATCATTATCAACCATCTTTTCTGACCACAATGGTATGAAACTAGAAATCAATTACCGGAAGAGAGACAAATGAAAATGTAAATACAACATACCAACACTTATGAGACACAACAAAAGAAGTTCTAAGGGGGAATTAAATAATGATAAATGGCCACATTAAGAAACAAGAAAAATCTCAAACAACCTAACTTTACACCTCAAGGAACTAGAAAAAGAAGAAACTAAGTCTAAATTTAGTAGTAGGAAGGAAATAATGAGATCAGAGCAGAAATACATGAAACAGACACTAAAAAGGAAACAGAAGAGATGAAATTAAGAGTTGGCTTTTTGAAAAGATGAATAAAATTGACAAACCTTTAGCTAAACTCACCAAGAAAAAAAGAAAGGACTCAAAATCAGTATTGAAGGAGGAAACATTAAAACTGATACCTTAGAACTACAAAAAAGAATAAGTGACTGGGGCTTCCCTGGTGGCGCAGTGCTTAGTTAAGAATATACCTGCCAATGCAGGGTACACGGGTTTGAGCCCTGGTCCTGGAAGATCCCACATGCCGCAGAGCAACTAAGCCCGTGCACCACAACTACTGAGCCTGTGCTCTGGAGCCCGTGAGCCACAACTACTGAGCCCACGTGCCACAACTACTGAAGCCCATGCACCTAGAGCCCATGATCCACAACAAGAGAAGCCACTGAAATGAGAACTCCACGCATCGTAAAGAGTTGCCCCCGCTTGCCACAAATAGAGAGAGCCTGCGCACAGCAACAAAGACCCAATGCAGCCAAAAAAATAAATAAAATTAAATTTAAAAAAAAAGAATAAGAGACTCTGAACAATTATACCAACATACTGGCCAACCTAGAAGAAATGGAAAAATTCCTGGAAACATACAAGCTACCAAGACTCAATCATAAAGAAACAGAAAATCTCAAGAGAATGATTATTAGTAACAAGACTGAATCAGTAAACAACACCCTCCTAACAAACAGAAGTCCATGATCACCAACTTCATTGATGAATTTTATCAAACATTTAGAGAACAATTAACCAATACTTCTCACACTTCCAAAAAACAGAAGAGGAGGGAATGCTTCCAAAATGATTTTATAAGGCCAGTGTTAGCCTATCAAATCCAGACAAGGACACTACAAGATAAAGAAAATTACAGGCAAATATCCCTGATGAACACAGATGTAAAAATCCTCAACAAAACAGTAACAAATTACATTCAACAATACATTAAAAGAATCATACACCATGATAAAATGGGATTTATCCCTGGGATACAAGGATGCTTAAACATCCGCAAATCAATGTGATGCATCACTTTAACAAAACGAAGGATCAAAAGTTATTTGATCGGGCTTCCCTGGTGGCGCAGTGGTTGAGAGTCCGCCTGCTATTTGATCATTTCAATAGATGCAGAAAAAGCATTTGACAAATTCAACATTCATTCATGATTAAAAACTCTCAACAAAATGAGTACAGAGAGAATGTTTCTCAACGTAAAAAAAGCCACATATGACAAGTCCACAGTTAACATCATACTCAACAGTAGAAAACTGAAAGTGTTTCCTCAAAGATTAGGAATAAGAAAAGGATGCCCACTCTTGACACTTTTATTCAACATAGTACTGGAAGTCCTAACCAGAGCAATTAGGTAAGAAAAAAAAATAAAAGGTATCCACATTGGAAAGGAAGAAGTAAAACTGTCTCTATTTGTAGATGACATGATATATTTTATATAGAAGACCTAAAGACTGCACTAAAAGTTGTTAGAACCAATAAAAGAATTCAGCAAAGCTGCAGGTTACAAAATCAATTTACAAAAATCTGTTGAGGGCTTCCCTGGTGGCGCAGTGGTTGAGAGTCCGCCTGCCGAT
>NC_041224.1:11478111-11530485 GCF_002837175.3 Physeter macrocephalus
TGAGAGTCCGCCTGCCGATGCAGGGGACATGGGTTCGTGCCCCGGTCTGGGAGGATCCCACATGCCACGGAGCGGCTAGGCCCATGAGCCATGGCCGCTAAGCCTGCACGTCCGGAGCCTGTGCTCCACAATGGGAGAGGCCACAACAGTGGGAGGCCCGCGTACCGAAAAAAAAAAAAAAAATCTGCTGGGTTTCTATACAGTAACAGCAAACTATCAGAAAGAGAAAGTGAAAAAATTCCATTTTAACTGCAACAAAATAATAAAATATCTAAAAATAAATTTAACAAAGGAGGTAAAGACCTGTACATGGAAAATATACAACACTGATGAAAGAAGACACAAATAACCATTCATGGATTGGAAGAATTAAATTGTTAAAATGTCCACACTACCCAAAGCAATCTATGGATTCAATGAAATCCCTATCAAAATTCCAAAGGGATTTTTAACAGAAACAGAACAAACAATCCTAAAATTTGTATGGAACCACAAAGACCCTCAATAGCTGACGTAACCTTGAGAAAGAACATAGCAGGAGGCATCATGCTTCCTGATTTCCAACTATATTACAAAGGTATAGCAATCAAAACAGTATGGTACTGGCATAAAAAACAGACACATAGACCAATGAAACAGAAAAGAGAGCCCAGAAATAAACTCATATGTATGTGGTCAATTAATTTACAACAAAGGAGCCAAGAATATATAAGGCAGGGGGCATAAAGGAGAGTCTCTTCAAGAAATTATACTGGGAATACTGGACAGTCACATGCAAAAGAATGAAACTGGATCACTATCTTACTCTGCACACAAACATCAACTCAAAATGGATTGAAGACTTAACAGAAGATATGAAATCATAAAGCTCCTAGAAGAAAACTCCTTGACATTGGTCTTGGCAATGATTTTTTTGGATTTGACATGAAAAACAAAGGAAAAACCAAAAATAAACAAGTGGGATTACATTAAACTAAAAAGTTTCTGCACAGCAAAGGAAACCATCAACAAAATGAAGAGGCAGTCTATGGCCTATGCACTGGCAGAAAATATTTGATAATCATATGTCTGATGGGGGCTAATAGCCAAAATATATAAAAACTCATAAAATTCAATAGCAAAAAAGCCAAAAAAACAAAAACAATCTGATTAAGCTATGGGTAGAGGATCTGAATAGACATTTTTCCAAAGACGACATACAGATGGCCAATAGATATGTGAAAAGGTTCTCAACATCGTTAATCATCATGGAAATACAAATCGAAACCACAATGAGATATCACCCACACCTATTAGAATGGTTATTACCAAAATCACAAGAGAGAAAAAGTGCTGGCCAGGATATAGAGAAAAGGGAACACTTGTGCACTGTTAGTGGGAATGTTAATTGGTGCAGCCACTATGGAAAACAGTATGGAGATTCCTCAAAAAATTACAAACAAAACTACCATGTGATCCAACAATTCCACTTCTGGGTATTTATCCAAAGGAAACTAAATAACTGTCTCCAGAAGGTTATCTGTGTCCCCATGTTCACCGCAGAATGATTCACGAGAGCCAAGACATAGAAACAACTCACGTGTCCATGGATATGTGAATGGATAAAGAAAATGTGATATATATGGAGATATATATATACATATATATATGAATTTCCTTCTTACGGCTGAATATTCATATATATATATATATATATATATATATACACATATATATATAAATATACAAATATTATCCAGCCATAAAAAAGAAGGAAATCCTGCCTTTTGTGACCACATGGATGGACCTTGAGGGCATTTTTCGAAGTGAAATATGTCAGACAGAGAAAGACAAATACTGTGTTATTTCATTCATATGTGGTATCTAAAAACACAAACTGAGCATAGATACAGAGAACAGATTGGTGTTTGCCTAAAGCAGGGGGTGAGGTGAAATGCGTGAAGGCAGTCAAAAGATGCAAACTTACAATTATAAGATAATGTCTTGGGATGTAATAGACAGCATGATAACTAGAGTTAACAATACTGTATTGCATTTTGAAAGTTGCTAAGAGTAGTCTTAAAAGCTCTCATAAGAAAAAAACTGTAACCATGTGACATGACGGATGTTAATTAAATTGTGGTAAACATTTTGCGATATATACATATGTCAAATCATTATGTTTCATACCATGGACTAATACAATGTTATTTATCAATTACATCTCAGTAAAAAATTAGAAAAAACATTTTAAGAGTATTAGTAAAAGTTCTAAGTGACTTTAGATGGCCTTGGGATGGAAAAAAGACTTTCTAAGCATTACCTAAAGTGAGAAAATGATAGCACTGACATAAAATTTTACAATTTCTGTATGTAGAAAACCAGAACTAAAATTAAAAAGGAAATGACAAAATAGAAAAAAATACGTAGACGTGGCTGACCACCACCCTGCCCCAATGAGGAAAGAGACTCAGGATATAACAGGACAGACGCTAATGAAAAAATGCCTCTCTAAGCTTTAAAAATGCTCTCTTGAATACTGGGAAGCATGATAATGCATGGCAAGAGTTTAGGGCTGGCCCGGCACTTGACATTTCTAATAGAAATGGTTTTACAATATTTATTAATGCACGTGTATGTGTCGGTTTATGTTTGTGTGTGCGTGTGTGTGCGTGCACAAATACATCTACACAACCAACTCTCCCATTTTGCCCAGAACTGATCAGTTTGATAACTGAAAGGTCCAGGAAACTCCTCAGTCATCAAATTGGGACAGCTGGTCACCCTACTACATGCATACAGAGCAAAGGACAAGGAAGAGTATGCACCAAGGTTTTAAGAGAACTTAATTCTGGGGAGGAAGTCTTATAGATTGCTTTTATTTTCTTTGTTATGCTTAGTTGTATACTCTGATTTCTTCATAAACGTGTTGGTTTCAGGATAAGGAAAAAAACACATTTATTCCAATTTGACATTAAAAAAAAATTGAATAGAGCCTCTAGAACTATTAATCGCTATGGCATAATTTCCAAAATATAGGTCGGGTCAAATATTAGCAGTTCTTATAATATGAGAAAATCTTCCAGCCCAAAGACATGACATGCTATCAATTTACCAAAAATGTTCCCCGTGCATGTTTCCTGTACTTTCACATCTTGACAATTAGCATGGAAAAGACAATATAATTGCTTTAAAAAAAGGCATGCTATGCAGTTATATTAGCATGCAATGCTCTTAGTGCTGTCAGTAAAAATTGGAGATACTCCACATTTCTATCCCGTTGAATGCACTGACATTTGTGATGTCATCAATTCAAAGACTGACTTATGTGCTAAAGCTTTATCCATTACTTATGAAGATGATGTGATTAACTTGGTATCATAATGATAGATTTTTTGATTTATTCTTAAATTGAGGGGTTTTATTTTTCTTTAATTTCCTTAAGAATTGGAACTGTTCCTAACTTAAACACATACTTGGAAATGTCTTTTTTTCTTTGTTATTTTTTGTAGAGGAGATGGGTGAAGGTGGGTCCCAGAACTTTTGAGGAGGGAAAAGAAAAGGATATTTTCATTATTCTTTTAGTACCCAGGGGCTGTGAGTTGCATGGAAGGCAGATGTGGCAGGGGATGACAAACCATGGGGCAGCCTCTTCTTGTGACTAGGAAAAGCCTCACAATCCACACAAAGACTCCCCAGTACCAGTGGGATCATCTTTCATTTCCTTATTTAGTGCCAGCAAGCTGTTAATGGCTTGACTCAAGTCTTTCCAGTTACGGTATTTTTGAATAGTTCTGCATGAGATTTAGAATGTCTGAGTTGTTAAGAGAGAAAAAAATTTTTGGAACAGTGGAAGTACACAAGACAGCCTCTGATTCCCTAACTCTGCTTCCTAGAACTAAACTCAAAACACAGACACACATAGACAAAGACACACACACACACACACACACACAGAGCTGCTGGCCAGGACCTCATGAAAACATAGACGTAACCCTGTAACTCGGCCCTATTCAGAAACCCATGCTCTCTGGTTTAAACAGCTCACCTGCACTACCAGAATCCACTGAGCCATAATTCCAGATACATTTGAAATCCCATCTTTGGAATCTGGCACCATTTTGAATCAGGCCCTTACACTGACCGCCTCAGCTCCCTCTACAGAGAATTGCCTGTGCTTATCACTGTTGGCCTTAATTAAGGAAACCAAATCAAGTATCTGGGATTACGTTACTGCTATATCAACTGCTCTCTGGCTTTGCCCAAGACAAAGGGTCTCTTTTCAGCAATTGCAGCTAATCAAAACCAAATTGAGCCACGGGCTCTACCGCTCTCCAAAACAAAACAAAAGCCAAGCCACACCAGAAAATACTCCCCCCTTCATTGCCCCAAATGCATCTCCTGAGCAGCCCCCCTTGTTTCTCACTCCTTTCCCCAACCCCAGGCCCCTCCATATGCAAACTGAAAAAGAAGCCCACCAGGTAGACTTTTTGATGGATTCATGAAAAACTTACTTTCTATCCACCATTATACTTTTGTGTGTGTGTGTGTGGTATGCGGGCCTCTCACTGTTGAGGCCTTTCCCGCTGCGGAGCACAGGCTTCGGACGCGCAGACTCAGTGGCCATGGCTCACAGCCCTAGCCGCTCCGTGGCATGTGGGATCCTCCCGGACCGGGGCACGAACCCGCGTCCCCTGAATCGGCAGGCGGACTCCCAACCACTGCGCCACCAGGGAAGCCCCACCATTATACTTTTTAGAGGAGCTCTATGGGGTGTACCTGGAATACCCCTTGGAGAAGATACAGCTTTGTTTTCACAGACCTGCAGCAGAAAGTCACCCGAGTCCTTGAAGATGCACACAGGCTGGCAGCAAGCTGAGTTCTATGAACTGCTGGAAGCGAGTCTGGAGGAAAGTAAGCAGCATGGGAACAATCAGCCTGTAAGGTCTGCACCCAAAGCGAAGTGCTGGGGCTCGGGCCAACTCAAGAACCCAAGACTGAGGAACATATGAGCCAGTGAGGGTGGGCAGTTGACCTCTCGTTGGAAGGGCTGTCACGAAGGCAGCTCATTAACCCACCGAAGACCCCGCTTGCACATTCTCTGGTTTCTACGTATTGGCAGCAGCGTTCATGTTCTTCTGGACCTGCGGGGCACACCCTCTCTTCCCTCACTCCTTCCAATCCACTACCCGGCCCCAACTGTTTCCTTCCTCCACAGTTAAGCAGCCATAGGCCTGGCTCCTGGAAAAGTGCCTCCCCAACCTTCCTACCTCTGTCTCCTCCTATTTTGTCTCAGGCCTAGAAACAAAAATCGTATTTCCTTAGTACATTTTCTTAACCTACTCTGTCCACAGAATCTACCACTGGCTCTACATTGATTAAATTATATGCATTGTTTTGATTTAAAAAAAATGATTAGGGATTAAAGGGGATTTTTACAATGCATTCCTTCCCCCCATCATTGAACAACTGTCATCTCCAATTACTGATACAAACAGCAGCTCCCACCCTCCTTCTCATCCCCTATCAACCACAGCTCCCACGAGCCCTCCCTTTGAGCCCAGTGGGAGTGGATGGAGACAGTGCATCAGAGCTGCTGGATTCTGAGACGCAGCAAGTGTCGTGGCAGCACAGATGGAAACCCATTTTCAACTCAGACTCGAAGCAGAAAGTGACTGAACACCCCCCGCCCAAAGCTGTTTAAAACAGCACACTGAGTATGTTAGTTGGACAAAAAGAACCTCGTTGGCCAAAGAGAATAAAGCCTGCAAGGAGGCTCCAAACAGTTTAATCTAGGTAGAGAGAGAGACAGAGACAGAGAGATGCAACATCAATTTAAAGAGTCTAGCCAGTATCTGCAAAATACAGGGGGAAGAGCCAAATCTTCCCTAAAAATCAATTCATGAAGATTCATCAGTTAGAGACTATACTGGGAGCAGTGACATAAGACTAGCTATTTTTTGTGTTTAGTTATAGGAACTTTGAAACAAACAAAAAATCACAGCACAGCTGGTGCACAAAAAATTCCTGGAGAAAGAAGATTCCAGACAAGAGTCTTTAACCCACCCAGGTTACTGCTATCATAGGTTCATGAATGAAGAAAAAGTAAAGATTGTCATCACAACCCACTAGATGTTCCCTCAGCCATTCTCAGTAAATCCTTCTGTTGGATTTGTAAGACACCTGCTCCCCTCCTAGAAGGACTGGGTAGATTCTCACTGACTCTTCCTAGAGGCCTCTGATTATTCAACTAGTACATTTCATTTAAAAATCACAGGAATTTCTCTGAGGCCATCCCATTTATTTCCAGCTCTGTATATAGAGAGAGCACAAGTTATGTATATCTGCATATTTCTTAGTGTTTAAACATATTGATGTAATTTGGTCCCACATTCCAAGTAAAAGACTCTACCAGATACTATGAGGACACACGGTACACACAGTACATTATTCTTACCCCAAAGGGCTAACAATCTAGTAAGATGAAAGAAACGAGAAGTCAGGAGTTAGATAATGATGAAGCAATTAAGGAATAACTCAGTCCTCGTGGAACTGCTTTGGCAAATCAGAGGAAGAAACCCCGCTGGGACTGGGTATTCTTCTGCTGTTTTTCCCTACATGCGGGAAGTTGCAATAATTTTCCTACTGAGTCTTGCTGGATGTTTTGGGTGTAGCCCCTTCACCTACCCCCCCAAAAAATGGAAGTTTAGGTGTTGGGCCTGAGTTGTCTTGTTCCATCCCCCAAACCTGGGAAGGGTGTCAGGGAAAAGGTCACTTGACCACTCGAGACCCAAGAACCAGCATCTTTGAGAGGAATTTAAGTCAGAAACCTGTAGAACATCCAATCAGAAAGTCAAAGAGGCTAGAATTAAAGAGAAGAGATGGAAAGAAGAATAGGTAGGAGGGTGACCCCTGGCTATAGAAGCCAAGGAAGCCAGGGTAAGTGAAACCAGAGGATGGGCAGAGTCTGGGAACATTCCCCATGTCAAAGAAAACAGTTGCAGTAGCTTTTATGAAAAGGAATTGCACCCATGGATTTCAGTGGGTTGAGTCATCAAAGGGCTTACTGAATGCGGACGCCACTTGCCACCAGGTGTGACTCCTTCCCGTCAGGAAGGGAGGGATGGAGCTTTCCTACAAGGGTGTACCCAGGGCCGACCCGAACGTTCCCTAGAACATTTCTGAGGTGGAAGAAGAGTTCCTGCACCTACGTCTCTGACCCAGACACTTCCTAGTGGCTGATTTTAATGCCGTTGGACGTCTACAACCTCTTCCAGCACACACTTAGGGATGTGAGGTGGAGAAGGGGGTCTGGGGTCTTGGTGATCTAGGTAAGCATTAATAGAATGCACAGAGGTGTGAAGACCTTGAAGATAGCATCGCTTGTTACCTCAGAGACCCAGAAGTTGTGGTCTTCCAGCAGCTGGCTTGAGCAGAACGTACATTGTATCTGGAGGCCAGCCCAGACTCACAGATCCCCCCTTACTCCTTTCTCCCCAGGGCCCAGCACTAGTTATAAAACTCCTTATATGTATATGGTAATAGCTTCCTTAATACTGACCAGCTGTTAGGGTAATAGTGGTGCCAGGGATGGCAGGGGACCAGCAGGAGTGGAATGATGATGGATACCAAAGGGAGGGTTTTGGCCAGCGAGCCACGGTGAGTCATTACAACTGAATTCTGTCGTGAATACAAAGAGCATGGGTCGTTTTGAGTAAGAGGTGCTACTCTGGAGTTCTCATTTGAGTATCAATTGATGCAATCCATATGGCTGACGGTCTGTGTACAGTAGGCAGATGGAACCAGAAGGTCTAGGACAGTGGGCTGTCTGGTCTGACAACAAAATCACCTGTGAAGTTAAGGCTACAGATCATTGGGCCTCATCCTTGATCTACTGAATCAGGCCATTCAGGGGTAGAGCCTTGGCACACATACATTTTTTCAAACTCCACAAGTGATTCTGGAGCATAGCCAGCGTGGTGAACTACTATTCTTGAGCAATGCTTTACAACATTGGGATACAGAATGAGGACTGAATTCTGATAGTATGTGGTCAGCTAAACTGGGAGATATTTGGGGCCAGGTAACCTGTGGGGATGTTACATGCTTAGTTCATCTGTGGAATCAGAAGGCCTTCTTGACAAACAGGGTGACAGCTCTTGATACAGTGATGAGTGTACCTCCAGTACGGGGCTAACAGGCAAGGACTTCGAATTCTTTTTGAGATTATTTCCCTTTAGGTGGTGCAGGGGAAAGAAGAATACATTTTAGTCTGTGCTCAAGCCTTTCCCCAAGAATATTATTTTGATTATCTTTCTTGGATGAGAAGTGAAAATTATAGTGGACATGTTTAAAGTTAGATATTGATGGTGTTTTTAAAATATATCAATCAGAGAGACTCTTCTTGTCAGCTTGAGCTAGCCAGATACATCTCTTATCCCTAAGTATTTAATTCACTAAGTTAAATAAGGTGGCCCCAACAGGATTTGAATCAATGCTCTTCTGATTGGACTTGACCGAGTAAATAGGCCCATGGCGTGTACACACTTGCTATCAGAACAAGAGCCACCAGTGGAAACGAAGCTCAACTCTGATAACAGTGGGAGGGGAGGGTCCAGTGGGTAAGACTCCGCGCTCCCAATGCAGGGGGCCCGGGTGCGATCCCTGGTCGGGGAACTAGATCCCGCGCGTATGCCGCAACTAAGAGTCCACATGCCGCAACTTAGAGATCCCACGTGCCACAACGAAGATCCAATACAGCCTAAATAAATAAATAAATATTTTAAAAAACAATGTGGGGAGGGGCAGGGGGCAGAGTGGAACACACCGTAAGAAAGCAGAGCTCTTTGAAAAGCGGGACGACTGCAGCAAACATGTCAGTTAAGAGTCACCTTCTTCTGGAGGATATCCCCACAGGGAAAGCAAGGAAAAAATGTAATCCCAGCACAAGTCAAGCCAGGGTACGAGGAGATTATTAACCTGTGCTCGCCATATATTCTCCCCCCATGAAGATATCCTCCTTGTGAGCTTGGGTAGAAGAACAGCTCGTAGATAGCTTATCGTTGCCACCACATCCTTCTTTAGCAAGCGGGTCACATTTCACTTTAAAGTCCCTGGTGTTAACTGCTCAATTTGATCAAGACGAGAAGGGGTTCCAACGGTCCAAATTCTTCTAACTCACTCAGTCTATCAATCCATGGACATGTCCACTAGTTGGCCGCATAACGTAATGTCATGGCAGATATAAGGCCACTCAAAGTTTGGTTGGATTGCATTTAATGTTTTGAATGGGCCCAGGGGTCAGCGGGGGTATTGCCACGGCACAGACGCGGTACATGGGCTCAGCCGCCCCAGGTTGCTATGTAGAACAACCCTTCCTCCATATTCTTCTGCACCCTCCAAATTTCATGACTGCCTCTTCAGTTCAGGGAGGGGCCATGATACATGTGCCATCACTCGGTTAGAGCAATAGCATCCCAAAGTTTGGGGGCCAAGGGACTCCCTGTGAGGACACTTGGGAGCCCGGATATCTGTTGACTAAGTATATTAGTCAGACTTCTCCAGAGAACAGAACCACTAGGATGTACCGCGTGTGTGTGTGTGTGTGTAGATAGATAGTGTGTACAAGAGGGAGAGTGAGAGAGGAGAGAGAGTGAGAGGGGCTTCCCTGGTGGCGCAGTGGTTAAGAATCCGCCTGCCAATGCAGGGGACACGGGTTCGAGCCCTGGTCTGGGAAGATCCCACATGCCGCGGAGCAACTAAGCCCGTGAGCCACAACTACTGAGCCTGCGCTCCAGAGCCCGCGAGCCACAACTACTGAAGCCCACGTGCCTAGAGTCCATGCTCTGCGACAAGAGAAGCCACCACAGTGAGAAACCTGCGCACCGCAACGAAGAGTAGCCCCCGCTCTCTGCAACTAGAGAAAGCCTGCACGCAGCAACGAAGACCCAATACAGACAAAAAATAAATAAATAAATTTATTAAAAAACAGACTGAGAGAGAGAAGAGAGATGTATGTTATGGAATTGGCTCACACAATTATGGAGGCTGGCAAGACCAAAATCGGAAGGGTGGGCTCGCACGCTGGAGACCCAAGGAAGAGTTGGTGCTGCAGTTCAAGTCCAAAGGCTGTCTGCTGGCAGAATTTCCTCTTGCCTGGGGGAAGTCAATCTTTTGTTCTATTCAGGCCTTCAACTGATTAGGTGAGGCCCACCCACATTATGGAGGGCAACCTGCTTTCCTCAAAGTCCATCCATTTAAATGTTACTCTCATACAAAACACCCTCACAGACACACCCAGAGTAGCGTTTGACCAAATATCTGGGCACTACAGCCCAGCCAAGAGGACACATAAAATTAACCATCACAGCATCAAGTGGGCACCCTCATCAGCCTAGAAGACCGTCCCTCCTCAAGCATCAGAGAGTACCAGGTACAGGTAGTCAGTAACAGGGGTGTCCTTCTTTCCCACGTTACAGAGGGGTGGCTGAAAGAACTAGATAGACCCCCCCCCCAATCCATCAGAACACCACCTGGCCAGAATGGTATTCACCCCCTCTGGAAGTCACGGTGTTAGAAAGAACGAGAGAGACTAATAGTGCCATCTGAAGAAGGTCCTTGTTGCCAGCGCACGTCTGCATAGGGTCCTGAATGAGGACGAGGGACAGGTCATGACCTCAGTGAAGAGAAGCAAACTGTCAGCTGTACGAGGGTGAGGCCAGGGGTGGACTGACACGGCTCAAACCCCACTCTGCTTAAATATTTGCCTTTTCGGTGCTTTGAAGGCCGTACCCCAGGCTTTTGTTTACCATTCGTTTTCCCAGAAATCAAAATCCCTCTGGAAAACTTAGTCACATCGTGGACTACGTCCACCTTTATGAGTTTCACAGGAGTACACAACGGATGGGAGACGGTCTATCCTGGAGAAGAATTTGGCAAAAGAAGACTCTTGTGACTCAATTCGGGGCAGTTAAGGTTACCACTGTCTCTCTACTGAAAAGCAATCCACACAAAGCCAGTAAAATCAACAGTAGAGCAGAGAAGAAGCCATCGTTACTGCCGTGGAGTGAACCACTTTAAGGGGTCTTGTCACACCCTGCAGGCTTGGAAGTTCTGAGTTCCAAGTTTGCTTCCACTGAGCAAACCAAACCAGCAACCTATAGACTTACATGACATGAACTAAATCGGACCAAGCCTAAGAGAAATGAGCTCAGTGACGATGTACCAGATCCCCCCTCTCTTCTCTCCCTGATGGCTTGCAAACTCCTGAGGGCAGGGTCTTGGCTTTGTTCTCTGCTGTGTCCCCAGAATCTGGCACGTCACCACCTCTGCTCAGTAAACTTTTGTGGACTGACTGATTTGCCGATTACATAAAGTTCAAAGCAATCTTTCTGTAAATATGGACACACATCACAGTGGTCAAAAAGGAACGGGACGTTTTGGTAGGAAAATCGGAATGTTCTTGGCGTGTTTAACTTTTGAAATGAATTTATTTATAAGATGGCCACCACCTCTGCCCGTCTGCTTGGCCCTCTGTAAAGTGAGACTGGGGAATGGCATATTTACTTAGCACCATACAATGCTCTGGGGCACACCTGATAGGTAAATATGGCAGCGTGGGTAGCTCCCAAACTATTCATTCACAACAGCCCTTTCCCTTCCTAGCAGAGAGACAGAAGTTCCTGGAAGAGTCTACCAGGTTGCTTAATCTGCCTGGATTTTAACTCTTTGAGGGCGGAGACTGTATCTTATCCCCAGAACCTATCCTATTGCCTGACATAGACAAAGTGTGCTCAGATGATGGCTATCAAATGTTTATGTTCAATTTTTTCTTGCCCGTAAGGAGACTGGAGCGTGGGGGGATTTCAGGAAGCCTGTGATAACAGAAAGCTGGTAAAGTGAGCAAAGCTGATTACAATGGAATATCGGAAAGAATTAGGAGGATTAACAGTTGATATTGACAAAGAGAGCAACCCTTGAAGAGAATAACTAGAATATTGAGTAGGTGGAGGTGATAAGAAGACCAGAGTAAAGAAAGATAACCAGACCGCGAGTGAGTACTTACACTGCCGGGATATAGAATAGATTCTGATTTATATAAAAAGATGGAGAGCAAGAGCTTGGGTCTTGAGAGAGTGGCAGGGACATATATGCACTACCAAATGTAAATTAGATAGCTAGTGGGAAGCTGCCGCATAGCACAGGGAGATCACCTCTGTGCTTTGTGACCATGAGAGGGGTGGGATAGGGAGGGTGGGAGGGAGGGAGACACAAGAGGGAAGAGATATGGGAACATATGTATATGTATAACTGATTCACTTTGTTGTAAAGGAGAAACTAACACACTATTGTAAAACAGTTATACTCCAATAAAGATGTTAAAAAAAAAAAAAAAGAACATGGAAGGCAGAGTTGCCAATTTTAAAGAGCTTACACATTATACTTTGTGTGTGTGTCTCTGTGTGTGTGTGTGTCTCTGTGTGTGTGTGTGTCCACTGAGGCATTTTATTTGCACAGATGCATTACATCCCTAGAAAAAGAATCCCAGGATTTTCCCTCCTGTGTGTTTTCATTCTGCTTCCTGGTCCATGATGCCAGCTGAGGTTGGCAGTACAATGAAATCAAACTGACGTGAAGGGAGCAGGTTATTCTACCATTTTTCCAGATCTCTGAATCGCACATTCAATCTGGGGCCGATCACGCCACACCTGCTTAGCCCGCCTGTGAGGTTCACAACAATTTTCCCAGCTCTGTGATCGATGATTTCAAACTCGCCCACGTAACCATGCTTCATCATCACAGTTAGAAACTGCATGATGACTTCGGAGGATGGCCTAATGAGAACCTGGGGTTTGCCTCTCTTTTCAGCATCGTTGATGCTCTTGAGAGCATCTGCCAGCACCTTCATGGACACCATGACCGCGACACAGAAAGACGGCAGAAAGCGGCACTTTTTCATCAACGATAACCTGGACCAAGTGTCATAGCAAGAAATAATAATAATCAGGGATTATTATCAGCTTAAATAGTACCTATAATATGAATATTATGTTATATACAAATATGTTATATATAAATATTATACATTTACAACTGTATTTCTCTTTCATAAACTAAGTCATAGGCTAAAACCCCACAAGTCAACAGCAAGGTCCTACTGTAGAGCACAGGGAACTATATTCAATATCCCGTGATAAACCATAATGGAAAAGAATATGGAAAAGAATGTGTGTGCATATATATATATATGCATATTTATAACTGAACCTCTTTGCTGTACAGCAGAAATTAACATGACATTTCAAATCAACTACACTTCAATAAATTTAAAAAATAAACATTCAAACTTAAAAAAACCCCACAAGTATATTTAAAATTTGCATTTGTCATCTTAAAACAGGAACTGAGGCATTCAGTACTTTCAAATGAATAAGCCCTAAAATCACCGTTTGAATGCTGAAAACTCTCCAGCTCCTCTCAAAAGCCACCCATCACATTACAACTAACTATAAAGTGGACCCAAAATTAATGCCTGTACTTTCATTCTTGTAGGGCAATGAATCTTGACGATTTGGGGGACGTGAATGCTTTGACCGTATGGATCTTTCTCCCAAGTTTATATATTTCACTGTAGATGGTTTTTGTTCACACAGACCGACCATTTAATGGATGTGTAGTTGTGTTTTCCATGCAAAAATTATGTGTACTTCCGGAAATAAAAATTGAATTAAAATTGACAAATAAAGAAAAATAAAATTTGAACTCTGCTCACATTTCAACAAGCAGCTGAATCTTGTTTTGCCTTGAATGAGATGAAATTATAACAAGGCCTTGGTTACAGTGATGTCCATGTCGGGGTAAAGTTTGACATCTATTCAATTTTGACTTTTCTTTCTGATGGCCGTAACTGCTGAAAAGCCCAATACACGGAACTCTGATGAGGCGTTCAATAAAATCAGAATTCTATAGTTCATTGCGAGACAGCCCTGGGACCCTTCGCTGCAGTGCTGCAATGCTTGCACCTGGACAAACGTCTCCTCGAGCTACAAAATACAAGTCAACTATAAGGGACCAAAAATAAGTGTGTGCAGGCACAGTTGGGGCAAATTCTGGACAAAAGATACAAAAAGACCAAAAAAAGCCCAACTGCCACTTCTGAAGAGCCGGGAGCAAAAACAAGGTGTCAGGAGCCAAAGCAGGGCACTGTGCACGCCCCCTGCACTCAGCACCACAAAGTGGTGCCCAAAACACCTAAGCCACCCTTCCGGCCCGACCCCTGGACCCACCCCTACCCTCACCCCATACAGGGAACCAGCCTGCCTCCTTCAGCAAGGGAACCTGTTGTTTGTTCTCTCTCCCCCCTCTGCTGCAGCAGAGGCTCTAATAAAGCCTTGCCTGAATTTCTTGTCTGGCCTCCGATCAATTTCTATTGATTAAGGAGGCCAAGAACCCTGGTTGGTCACAACTGTGTTAGAAGAGCCCAGGCTTAGGTCAAGATTCCCTGGAAACCCCAATTCTTTCAGTTTAACTAATGCCCCATCATTTCCTTTGTCTACGAGGTGACTTATGAAAATATGCATCCTTGATATTGTCCTCAAAGATAAGAATTTTTTGAAAAGGAGACAAGTCATAAGCAGAGACCTTAGGGCTTATGCTGTTAGGAGCCTCCAACTTTCTCATCCCGTCACTCTCTAGTCTTCTCTTTCACAGCCCCTCAATCCTATTTGCTTCCATACTTGAGTCCTTGCCTGTTCCCACCCATCAACAACCTTCTCCACAGAGTTCAGCCAACTCTGTGTCCCTATGCAACAGCCAAGGAGGACCCCAATCCCCCTACTGCCAGAGACAAGGACAGCAACCCAAGTGTGGCGTGCACCATTTCCCGCCAGAAGCACCGTTAACACCGTGGTTGGGTTTTCTAATAGACGGTTCCCTCATGAAGCCATTATGAGCAAACCAGGGGGGCTGGCCTTTGGGCTAAGCCCATTTGTTCCTATAAAAAAATACGTTCCAAGTTCCACACAACCCATAAACACTGGCTTTGGTAGCACCGTGTGTTCAGAGCCCAGGCGCTGCTTTCAGAGGAAGTCACATTTGTACTAGACACGGGTTGCACCCTCTTTAGTTTTACTAGAACAGGGCAGAGATCCAGGTTTATTTTATTCCTGTGGGAATAAATATATGACTGAAGTCTATCCATGGCCCAAGTGTCAGATACAGAAGTTAATATTAAAAGATAAAAATGGAAGGTAAAATCTTCTAACCATCTGTTTTTTTTCCACTGCCAGGCAGATTTCTATTTTCTTAATATTTTGTTCTAAGAGCAGAGTGGAGAGCTGCCACTTTCACTGTGCTATCCTACAGAGCCTTCTTGGGCCAACTAAGCTAACAGGGAAGCTGAAAGGCATCGTGGGTTGTCAGATTAGAGAGCTAACTTTTCTCCTGACTGCCATCTTCCCGATTTGGTAAAAGTCGAGCCTTACTGGGCTACATCTCAACTGATTCCTAATTAGCTTTGGCCTTGTGTCCTTAGAGGCTAAGATCTCTGTAGAACATTAATTGGACATGGAGAGAATGTCCTTGGAAGTGTACACACGCAGACAGAAGGTAACTTCCCGTGCATTTTCAGGTCCTAAATCGCTTCACTAGTATCTCCACTCTTAGCTGCTAGTTAATGAGAATGAAGCCGCTGTTTTAAATCTGCTGGATAAAGTATGACTAATTGAAGACATACAGGTTTGTCTTGCCTCTCACATTATTATAATCTCGTGGACCCGCCAAACGCACAAATCTTTAACACAGCTAGCAAGCTCTCTGTGTCTGTGGTGGCAAACCTCCAAAACAGTGTTGTTTGGCAAAAACAGGAGTGTTTTTAGCAACAAAATCCAAGACAATTGTGTGCTAAAACGTGAACCCAGTATAGCGAGGGCCAATTAACTGAGCATGTTACATCTGGGCCCAAGCTATTAACCGCAATCTTGATTATCTTCACGTGTAAAACAAAGGAATCCCAGGTCTAGGTGTACTTTACTTTTTTTTTTTTCCCACATAAATCAGAGATCCAAATTTGTTTGCAAATGTTTTCTGGACGTTTGAAGCCCTTTGGATAATTCAGTGGAGTTTTTTGTTTGCTTCTGTTTTAGTCTCTTGTGAAATTTGTTCTTTAAAGGTCTACTTAAATGTTTAGGTTTATATGCCTAATATAAGAAATCATCTGTGTCAGATGGCACGATTTTGAATGAAACGAAAAGAAACTCCAAGTCAAAGTGACTTAATAAAGAGTATTTAGGACTCACGTACCTGAAAAGTCGAGGAGTGAGGAAGACATCAGACGCGGTGAAATTAGAACTTTAGCTCCGTTTATCTGTGCTTTCAGTTCCTCCTCCAGGATGGCTGCCAGCAACTGGGGTTACGTACCACTTCTTTCCTAACCTGGAGGAGAAAGCGCCTCATCTCACATCTCTCGTTCTATAAATCTGAACCAATCATAGTAGCTATTAGAATGCCAGGCATTGATTGGTTTATGCCTGGGGCACAAGCTTCATCCCCCCACCAATCACATGGCCAGAAAGATGCACAGGCTGTTTGGCTTACGCCAATCAGAGCCTCGCCGTAGAGTTCCTGCTGGGTTCAGCCCACCTGAACCACCCGGATACTCTGCAATGGGGTGGGGGCGGGGGGCTGTGGTTCACCCTAGAAATGGGAAAGAGAGGTGATGGATGCTACAAAAGCAACTACTGAATACCAACAGCACCATTTTCTTCAAAAAAAAAAAAAGAAGAAAACTGCTTTTTTCTTTTTCGAATTGTCATGAGACTACAGATATTGTTTAGAAGCAGCATTTAATTTTTTTTTAGAGTCGAAAGAGAAAGATAGAGATAGGACCGTATTTATCTACACAAAAGAACAATTTTATCAATATTATCATGGTTAGGAATCCAAGCGTTCTGGAATCTGAGTCCTTTGATTTAAATTGTGTCTCCGTCACTTACTAGCTGCATGATATTGGGTAAGTCAATTGGCACCTGTGTCTCAGTAAATGAGGATAACAATAGTGCCTATATCATCAGCACTAAATGAAAGCAGGCATGCAAGTAAATCTTATAGCAATAATAGGTGCGCCATGATGTTACCCATCCTTCACAATGTGGCTTCTACGGGCAGGGACCTCGCCGGCCTTATTCACTGCTGTAACCTCAGTGACTGGCATATAATAGGTGTCCGATAAATACTTGTGGGAAGAGTGAATGAATCTCCTTTCCTCCGTCTCCAACTCTCAACATAAGAGTAAAGAAGAGGAAAGAGTTAAGCAAATTAGAGGCCAGTACAGCTGGAGCCAGTTCTTGGTTGACAGCCAGCGCGAAAATCCAGGAGGAACAGGGTTTGGAGTTGTAGATCCACTTTGACTGCGGCTGGCAAAGTGCAGCTGACAGGGTCTGGAAGAGAAGAGAGAAGTGTTTGCTAAATCCCACAGCACGGTCTTTCTTTCTTTCTTTCTTTCTTCTTTCTTTCTTTCTTCCTTCCTTTCTCTCTCTCTCTCTCTCTCTTTCTTTCTTTCTTTCTTTTTAAGCCTGAGAAGCAAAGGATGAAACTGTATCATCTGGTTCAGTAACATAATCTTAAAATAAAATGAAAAAATCGGGAAGTTTCTCTGTGGGAAAAGAGAACAAGAGGATTCAAAGGAAAAAGACAATAGAGAATTTAATCCAAAACATCTAAAAGCAAGTATTTTTTTCAGGGATTTTCAGAGATTGTCTACAGAAAGAGAAAAAAATTGAAAGAGAGAGAAGAATAAAACTGTGAAGATGTTTCAAACATGAGGACTCACATGAATCTTTAAAATATACCTACAAGAATTCCTTATTCGTACAGATAAACATGCTCAATTTCCTTCCCCTCACCCCCAAATCTTTATCAGCTGGGCTTCTACCACGATGTGGCAGAATATGGACTACACATGGGCCCTGCTCAGTGAGAAGAAACACAACTAAGCTAAACTCTGCTCCCAAGACAAAGTAAGTGAATTCACTTTGGAATATTCAGAGAAACAATATAAAACAGAAGTCGTGTGGAAGACATAACAAATGCACCATTTCACATTTTTGTTTTAAATACACTGTTTAGTTTAGAATAGCTTTAGATTTACAGAAAGCTTACCAAAAAAAAAGAAAAAAGTACAGGTAGTTTCCATATATACCCTGTGCCCGGTATCCCTGTTAAGATCTAACATGAATATGTTCATTAGCCATAACTAATGAACCAATATTGACACATTGTTATGAACTGAAGCTCATACCCTATTCAGATGTCTTTCGTTTTTACCTAGTCCTTTGCTCCAGATTCCATCCAGGGTCCCACATCACAGTCATCATGTCTCCTTAGGATCCATTAAACTGTGACAGTTTTAGACTTTGCTTCTTTTGGGTGACCTGGACACTTTGGAGAAATTCTGTAAAGTGTCCCTCAATTTGGGTTTGTCTGATGTTTTTCTTTTGCTTCGACTGGGATTACAGTTTGGCGGAGGTAAAGTGCCATTCTCACAACATCATATCAAGGGTACATTATCAACATGAATTACCACTGATGATGTTAATCTTCTGTACTTTTACCCCCTTTCCATACTGTATCTTTGGAAGAAAGTCACTGCACACAGTGTAGGGAGTTATGCTATACCTCCTCAAGGGGGCAGTATCCACATACATTTTTTAAAAATTCTAATGTATAGGAATTTGTCTCTTCTCCCCACTTATCTGTTTATTCAATCATTTATATTAGTATGGACTTGCATTAGTCTACTAGGGCTGCCATAATAAAATACCATAGACTGGGTGGCTTCAATAATAGAAATTAATTTTCTTGCTGTTCTAGAGGCTGGAACTCTAAGATCAAGGTAATAGTAGGGTTGGTTCCTGATGAGACTTCTCTCCTCAGTTTGCAGATGGCTGCCTTCTCACCATATCCTCACTGTGCACATGCCAAGAGAGAAAGATTTCTGGTGTCTCTTCCTCCTAAAACGGCACTAGTCCTTCGGGATTAGGACCCCACCCTTATGACCTCATTTAGCCTTATTTACTTCCTTAAAGGCCCTATTTCCAAATATAGTATCATTGGGGGTTAGGGCTTCAGCAAATAATTTTTTTGGGGGGGGAGGATACAATTCAGCCCATAACAGGGCTCATAATTATTTATTTTAGACTTTGGGTTATAATCCAAGACTATATTATTTATTTTGCTCTTCAAGTAGCCTGTGGGAGCTCTTTCAGTTGACTCTTGTGTCCCCTTGACATATCCCATCAGTTTGGTTTTTGAGCACTTCCTTATTTTCTGTGCTACAAGATACCCCACGTTAATCTTGTATATTATGTGCTCCAGCCTTAGAATCAGCTGTTTTTCCAAAGGACCTGAATTCCTTCTATTGGACAATATGGTATTAGAAACCCAGATCTGGTTCCTGGGTTTGCTTGTTGCTATTGAGTGCTGTTGCCTCTAGGCCCTCTCAGCAATAGCAGTTCTTTTAGTGCTTTTTATGTTGGCTTTTCAAGGAGTCTGATATAGTGTCTTGTTCCAAATCTAAAAAAGAGAAATAGGTTGATAGAAAAGGTAAGTTCTTGGGAATCAGAGAGAAATCTTATCATCAGGTTTCACCACTTACCAGACAAGTCGCCTCCTGCAAGTTACTTAACCCCATAAAGTTTAGGTTTCCTTATTTTTAACATGGAATATTTAAAAATATGTTAAAAGAGATTATGTACATAAAGGGCAAAGCAAACCATAAAGCTCATGACCAATAAATATTAGTTACCCCTTATCATGTCATGGGCCACCTATTATGTCTGCAATTTGGACTTTTGAGCAAGACATAATTGCTCAAAAACTACTTTGGTATGTAGTTTTCTCCACATGCAAAATCCAATGCAAGAATAAGTTGACTTATTTATGAAGATTCTGTCCTGTATTTCAAACTAGCTATTGGACAACTCTAAATGGGTATATAGATATTACTTCAAATTTGAAATATTTTAAGCTAAATTCTTTTCCCTAAACTGAGTCCCACATTGGATTTGTTTTTTTTTTTTTGTCTGTGCCATGTGGCTGGTGGGATCTTAGTTGCCCAACTAGGGATTCAACCCGCCCCCATGGCAGTGAAAGCTCCAAGTCCTAACCACTGGACCATCAGGGAATTCCCCCAACATTAGATTTTTTACATTTCTAAAAGGAGTAGTACCATAGTTCATCCTAATTATCCAGATTCAAACTCTGATAATACCAGACTAGATATTTCAGACTAACCCTCCTGCTAAGTATAATTTTAAAATATTGACAAAGCAGACAGAGAAAGAAAAATACCATATTGCTTATATGTGGAATCTAAAAAAAAAATGGTACAAATGAATCAATCTATTTAAAGAACAGAAATAGAGTCACAGATATACAAAACAAACTTATGGTTACCAAGGGGGAAAGAGAGGGGCATAAACTGGGAGATTGAGATTGATACATACACACTACTATATATAAAATAGATAACTAATAAGAACCTACTGTATAGCATAGGGAACTCTATTCAATACTCTGTAATGACCTATATGGGAATAGGTTCACTTTGCTGTACAGCAGAAACTAACACAACATTGTAAATCAACTATACTCCAATAAAAATTAATTAAAAAATTTTTTAATGAAATAAAATAAAATATTGACAAAGTACTTTTTCAATAGTCTTAAAGACATAGGAGCATTTATAAGTCATTAAAGAACTGTCAAGCCAGTGTCCAACAGAAGAAGGAAATTCAGAGAGGGTAGCCAATATCTGGAGCCATTTTGCCCTAGAAGAATTTTCTATTCCTCTAATGAAATGGAATACTGAGAGGCTGGGGTGGATAGGACTTACGGGACGAAGGGAACAAAAATCGTAATCCATGGTCATGCAAAGAGGTTGTTCAATGGCAAATACTCCATATTTAGTGTTGGGACTCTAAAAGTCTATACTCTAAGGAGGAATTGGAAATAGATTGGCCCTCCCAGGGACTGAAGCTCAGCTTCAAGTCATCTCAATCCCTGAAAATTAATTAGAATGAGTGAGTGGTATGATTGCTCATAGTCGCCTGCCGAAAATGAGTGTTAAATTCTATTTGAATGAAGAGGACATCATTGCAGGGCTCAAGTTACTTGTGTAGTTTTTCATATATGATATCTGGCATTTAATTTTTTTAATATGTTCTTATTTGAAAGGCACCCAAGTAAACAAGATAATGTGATCAAAACACAAGAGAAACAACAGATGATATAAATAAACTCCTCCCCCATAATTCACATAATGAAGTTAACAGACACAATCTTTAAAATAACTCCAAAAATGTTTAATAAAACAAAAACCAAGATTGAGATCTTTGACAGAGAACTGGAAACTATGAAAAGAAAATAACCTATGGCAAATCTTTAACTTAAGGGTACACTAACCAAATTTTAGAATTTGATGGATCAATTTAGTAGCAGATTAGTCACAATTATAGAGCTAATCAGTGAACTGGTAGATAAATCACAAGAAATTATTAAGATGAAACATGTAGAACTAAACAGATGGAAAATATCAACATAAAATAACAATAGAGGCTCTACTGTGAGAAGGTCAAACATACACCAATTGGAGTCTCGAAAGAAGATGAGACAGTGGGAAAGAAGGAATACTTGAAGAGATAATAACTGAGAATTTTTTTAAAGATGAAAGATATTAACCCACAGGTTCAAGAAGTTCTATACCTCGTGAAGTATAAGTAAAAAGAAAATCACAACTACACACATATTAAAAGCACTAAAACAAAAACTTTTCACTACCCATCCCCACTGCATTGCAGCATCCTGATTCTGACCTTTCCTTTTTCACAAGTAGACTAATATATTTATGTAACTACTATTCTCTATTTCTCCCTCATTTACAAAGCTCTCAAATTAATATTCCTCAAACATCATTTCTTATCCAGAAAATGCTCAGAATTATTTGGTAACCTCTCTACAACCTGATATTGCCCAAAGGAGTGTTAATTGAGAAGGATCAACTAAGACAGCAGGACACAGTGAGCACCTGAGGTCCCCGGTGAAGGGCAGGCACATGTGGATAATTGAAAGGAAAGATTACATAATTCCATGAGTAATCCATAAGCAATCAGAAGTGTAAGTAATAATAATGACTAACACTCATAATGCTTTTCATATGGACCCTCATAGGTTGATGTATTTTAACTCATTTAGTCCTCACAACTCCATATGATATACTGTTAGTATCTTCATTTTACAGTTGGGGAAACAGAGATGGTAAGTAACTTGCCCATGGTCACACAGCTAAGCGGCAAAGCTGAGCTATGGACCCAGATATCTGGCTCCAGAACCCATGTTCTTAATACCTACTGTCTCTGCACGTATGAGCAGCAATGGTTTCTAAACAGAATCATAGTAGGACTGAGCTGACAGCAAGGATTAGAGTTCAGTAGAGAAATGTTAACTGTGTTTAGAGCTAACCTCTCACCTCCCAAGAGTGAGATTCACGTGAATGAGATCACACTGTGACTAAGGGCTAGACAGCAATCTTAACATCACTATAAAAATAACTAAGTTTTAGAGCCCTTCTCTCCCTGGGATTACCATTATTTCCACGATTTGGTATGAAAATACGTAGTGGCACAGGTTTTTCAGGGATTTCATAGGAAGTCACTCTAACATCTACATTGAACAAGTCCTCCTCGCAAACCAGTTGAAAAATGGCTAAACTTAATCCATTTGGTTTAGTTTTCTCCTTCCAGAAATGCTACTTGGCATCTTTCTTTTTCTTTTATGAGAGTGTTTTAACTTTCATCTGCTGGTTTTAATTTAACCCGTCATATTTCTATTTTTGTGTGTGTGTGCCCAGAGGCCTCTGGAAAAAGGACACATTTTGTAATAAGTCAAAACGATAAAAACCAGAAAGGTCAACTTAAGTCAATTAGTCACTTTTCAAGCAATCTAAGTAGAAGACAAAAAATTCACTTCCAGCCTTCAAATTGTTCTCTCAAAGACTGCTAACCCTAAAGACACAGATGTAGGGAATGGACTTGAGGACATGGGGAGGGGAGGGGTAAGCTGGGATGAAGTGAGAGCGTGGCATGGACATACATACACTACCAAATGTAAAACAGATAGCTCGTGGGAAGCAGCCGCACAGCACAGGGAGATCAGCTCGGTGCTTTGTGACCCCCTAGAGGGGTGGGATGGGGAGGGTGGGAGGGAGGGAGACGCAAGAGGGAGGGGATATGGGGATATATGTATAGGTATAGCTGATTCACTTTGTTATAAAGCAGAAACTAACACACCGCTGTAAAGCAATTATACTCCAATAAAGATGTTAAAAAAAAAAAAAAAAAAAAGACTGCTAACCCTGGAAACAGACTAGGGCATTCCTGCACAGAGAGAATTCAAGTGATCAAGGTCATGGGTACAGATAACTTAACTGTCCTGGTAAGCAGGAAGCCTTTGTATGTAAGTTACACAGATGCCAAAATGCACAGATACCATAGGAGGCATATGGCATTCTATAGGGGCTCTAAACGTCCTAACTGGGTTCCACGTCTTAGCACAGATGAATTCTGCTAAGATTGAACTTTCCTAAGTCAGGGGCCCCAAGGGACCCCAAGCCATAGGGTCCCTTGTTTTCCAGATCGGAGAGAGAAGAGTAACAACCACATCTTCTTTTAAAGTTGTATCATTAGCAGTCCATTTTATTCTTTGGTTGATCATGTGGCCATGTTCTTTGAAGGAAAATGCTCTCCTAAAATCTCCCCACACCCATTCTTCTCTAACCACACCCTGTTAGTTTTGCCCCTGGCACTTATCCACTTAATTGTATTCTTATCAGGTTGCTATCTCCTCACTGCATCATAAGCTCCAGGAAGGGAAGAACTATATCTCTCTTAAATTCACAAGTGTATCTCCAGGGCTGGCTCAGCACCTAAGACATAGTTGGTGCTCATATTTGTTGATGGGATAAAGAGAAGGAGTAAACAAATAACAAAGTTAGGTAGGCCAGTGAGATCGAGTAGAATAGAGTCCTCGCACGAGTGACATGGAAATCTGGTTTGATTGATAGCTAGCTGGGAAAATATGAAATACTGTTTTTCTGGGCAAATTCTTCCCTTCCCTCCCTCCTCCCTTCTTTCCTTCCTTCTCTCCTTTATGTCTCTCTTCTTTTTCCCTTTTTCCCTGATTTGCAAAGCTACCACAAGGAAATAAAGATGGTGGTAAACGTGAGAGAGACCAACTCAAATCTGGGAACTTTGTAATGAAAAGGTCATCTAAATTGTGAGCCTACATCATTTTTTCACAAGAAAATCTCACACGCTTTAATAGGGTCACAGACACTAGGGGGCAGTCCTAGACACCCTCCTAGCATCTTCCCACCGTGGAATAAACACAGCAACCTAGTTTGGGGTTTAAAACACACTCAGAGGGCTTCCTTGGTGGCACAGTGGTTAAGAATCCACCTGCCAGTGCAGGGGACATGGGTTCAAGCCCTGGTCCAGGAAGATCCCACATGCCGCGGAGCAACTAAGCCCGTGTGTCACAACTACAGAGCCTGCGCTCTAGAGCCTGCAAGCCACAACTACTGAGCCCGCGTGCCACAACTACTGAGCCCACGTGCCACAACTACTGAAGCCCGCGCGCCTAGAGCCCGTGCTCCGCAGCAAGAGAAGCCACCGCAATGAGAAGCCCACTCACCGCAACTAGAGAAAGCCTGGGCGCAGCAACGAAGACCCAACAGAGCCAAAAATAAATAAATAAATAGAATAATTTTTTTAAAAAAGAAAACACACTCAGCTCACCAATCAGATGCTCCAGGCTTCATCTCCTCCCATAAGTGGAGGACTCCTCCGTGACTTCTCCACCTATTTGTAGGAGACCTTTGGTGTCTCGCCGGAGTCCTTCAGCATCCTCCAAGGGCTGAATGAAGAGTTTGACTGCTTCAGAAGGCCACAGCTGCTGTCTCCCCCTGGAACCCACAACCATTTACCCTTATCCTGGGTCCACAGAGATGCCTGCAGGCTTGTGTTCACAAAAGCTTCTGCTTTCAAGTCCTGGTGCAATGGGGTGAATGTTTGTGTCCAGCCTGCCCCCCTCCCCCATGCATATGTTGAAATCCCAACCCCCAACGTGATAGTATTGGGGGGTGAGACCTTTGGGAGGTCATGAGGGTGGAGCCCCATGATGGAATTAGCGCCTTATAAAGGGAACC
Source organism: Physeter macrocephalus (assembly GCF_002837175.3). Classification (NCBI taxonomy): domain Eukaryota; kingdom Metazoa; phylum Chordata; class Mammalia; order Artiodactyla; family Physeteridae; genus Physeter; species Physeter macrocephalus. The sequence continues at coordinate 11,503,349 of NC_041224.1, forward strand.
CCAGAGGACTTTCTCACCCCCTTTCTGCCACCTGAGAATACAATGAGAAGTGGGGAACCTGGAGAGGGCTCTCATGAGAACCCAGTCGCGCTGGCACCTTGACCTTGGACTTCCGGTCTCCAGAACTGTGAGAAATAAATTTCTGTTTTTTATAAGCCGTCCAGTCTATGGTATTTAGTTTACGGCTGCCTGAATGAATTAAGATGCCTGGCACGTGCACAGGTGGGGAGAATGCCTCACTCCTCATTTTAAGTGACTCTCTTTCCCCAGGACCAGAGTGTTGGGGCCCTGAACCCTAACACCTTATTGAAATTTAACAATAATAAAGCCCCTCGAATATATTCCCACAGCCTCCTTTGGCACTGGACTCAAACATAAGCTTTTGGGGAACTGCACACCTCCCGACTGCCAGACTCCAAATTTACAACTAAGATGTGAGTTTTTTCCCATGGAAGTTTGCTTTAGTCACTGCGGCCAATCCTTCAGACGTGTGTAGGTTTTTCAAGATTCTGGAGTGAACTGGCCCTAAGTAAAACCTGTAAATCAAGGTCTTGCGTATAAGCTCAGCTGCCTGGGGTCTTTGACTCTCAGGAAGATTTATCCCCAGATGTCAAGGCTCTGGAAGAACATCATTGGCCTCAGTTACCTTCCTTTTTTAGAGAAAGAATTGTTTTATTTATTTTTATTTTTGTTTAAAGCAGAGTTGTATTTAAAAGGCTCATGCTAAAAAGAGATCAAGCCAGAGTCTGGTGGGAATTTTCCTTCAGCTAAACCAACTGCCGGCTGTGCCTGAACATCTGCCAGCACGGGGGCCACTGCTGCAGCACTTTTAACTTAAAAGTGGCTAATAAAATCATGAAGGGAAATCATAAAAGAGAATTACAAACAGAATTATCAAAAAGAAAAAAAAAAGATGTTACTATAATGAGATTCATCCTCCAGGGACCAGAAATAGAAAATTTGCAGACATAAGCGTATGCTAGCAAGGACACTTGACAGATTTAAAAGTTGTTTGCCCAAAGTAAGTTTAATTGACCAGTGTTTACTAATCAGTGGTTTCTAATATTGCAGAAACTCTGAGTCCAGCTGGGCAAAAAAAAGGAAAAAAATAATCAAACCCAAAACAAAGAAACAAACCAAAAAACCCCTGAGATCACCTCAGTTACCCAAAATACAAGAAGAGATTGAAAAACTACCTTCCATTTGTGGTGCATTCATTTTTAAAGCTGATGGAATCTTCAAGAACACATTGTTTTTACATTGGCTTATTTTGTAAATGGTTTAACATATTGAAATTGTGGTTGTATTAATGAAATAATCAGATCGGGACTCCCCTAGCTCTTGACTTGGAGGCAGGATCACTTTTTATCACATAAAGAAACAGATTTAAACATAGTGGGGAGGGACTTCCCCAGTGGTCCAGTGGTAGAGACTCTGCCTGCCAAGGCAGGAGACGCAGGTTTGATCCCTGGTCGGGGAACTAAGATCCTACATGCCACGGGGCACCGAAGCCCATACACCACAACTACTGAGCCCACGTGCTGCAAACTACAGAGCCCACGTGCCCTGGAGCCCTCACACCACAACTAGAGAGAAGCCCCAGCGCTGCAACGAAGACCCGACACAGCCAAAAAAATTAAGAAAATAAATAAGTTAAAGAAATAAATGTTTTAAAAAATTGTTAAAAAATAAAATAAACAGTGGGGAATAGTAATTGGTTATTAAGTTACAAACGTTTTTGGTCTTCTGTTAAAAAGCATATGCACTAATGGTTAAATGTTACAACATCTCTATTTTTAAGTACTCCGTACATGGCTACAACCCAGAGAGCATTTTTTTTTTTTCCTAGGGTACTCTTTACTTATTTATTTTTGGAACGTTTGGGCCAAATCTGTTCCATCTTTGACCTTTGGGTTCTTTTCTTTTCTGTTTAGGGAAACAACTATGTATACCTTTCTCAGTATTAAATATACACACGTACTCACATGCATGACAAACACTTCCCAGACTTGCTTTTCTGACAAATAAATCAGTGCTAGTAGATCTTTAAAATGTCAAACTTCTCATTCAGCATAAGACCTGTCACTGTCCATGTGTTTCTCTGACGGTACCCCAGATTTTACTGATTGGCATTGTTCCCAAGTGTCAGCATAGCGCAAATGTGCAAGACACCTATGCGGACCTACTCTGTCCCTGTAATTATTGCAGATGTTTTTTTTTTCTGGCTTCTTGGAAGATTTACTACTCTCCCAGGCTCTTGGTCTCCCAGGGAGGCCAAAGAGCTTCAAGTAAGTTTGCTTTCCCTCCACTCTGTGAATACCAAGGTACCACCAAACCCTTTTCTGAGACCTCTTAACACACTGCTACGTTATGCCACGTCTCAGTCATGACTCATGGGCATATGCTCAAAAGGCCAGCCCAGAAGAGCCTGCTACTTTAGAAAGGTGACTTCTCATTATTGCCATAACTTACAAAAACATACTTATAGGCCTAATAGTATGAGGAACTGTTTTTGGCATCTGCCGGTCCTGGGTTCAAACCACACCACTTACTTGCTCTGTGACTTTGTATATGCTTGTACCTCTCTGAACCCTAATGCCCTCATCTGTACAGTGGAAAGTGACACTATTAAGAATAGAGGCTTGTTGTATAAATCAAGAACAAGTGTGTTTTAGAAGAAACGGACAACTATATGTATCCAATTATGTGGCAATAAGTAGAATTTTCTTTCCTGGCCTACCCCTATCTTGAATTAAAAATAAGGAACATGCTAGAAATATCAAAAAGCGAGACAGTAGCAAAAGGGGATACCCTGGTGATGTGCTGATTTATACAAATCAAAGCATTTTATACGATTGAGCTACTTCTGTCTGGTAAGTTGGTATGTGGACCAAGTGTACATCTAGGAATACGCTATTACCTTCTTTTTGTTTTTAATTGCACTTTATTAATTTAAACAAATGGAGATAATGATTTCTTATGTTATCTTTGTAAATCTTTTGAAACATGCCCTCATAAAGACTTGAGAAAAGGCTGGATTTTTTTAACTCAAAATACTTTAAAAAAAATAATTTTTATTGGAGTATCGTTGCTTTACAATAGTGTGTTAGTTTATACTGTACAGCAAAGTGAATCAGCTAGAGATATACATAGATCCCCTCTGTTTTGGATTTCCTTCGCATTTAGGTCACCACAGAGCACTGAGCAGAGTTCCCTGTGCTATACAGTAGGTTCTCATTAGTTATATGTTTTATACATAGTATCAAGAGTGTATATATGTCAATCCCAATCTCCGAATTCATCACCCCCCCATTACTTTCTACCTATTTAGGTGTTCCATTTCAACATAAGACTTGCCTGCAATGTGATGAATTTACACATTTCAGCATGCAGTCTCAGGAAATGATGGAGTTGAGGTTATTTCCCAGTCTCAAGGTCTCGCACAGCTCTGAATATGCCCATGTGTATGTTGCATGTGAATTACCCATTGAAATTTACTCTAGGGAACATCACTTTTAGGAACAATAGTAACCTGACCCAGGGTAGCGGACTTTGTATCCAACACAAGTGGACTTTTGGACTGAGAAAAATGTTTTCTACCCTCTGCTTTTAAGTCCTTGTCTGGGAAAGGACTATCCAGTTAGGAAATGATCCAGATGTGATGATTTGCTACATAATCTTCTGCTGGCTTATTAATTTTTAGCATTTTTACAGGGATGAGACGAGCAAAGATGAAAATGTAAAATTTAACTCAGTCTCTGCCAAGTGGATTCTAATGTAAGAGATAGAGTCTAGCTTTTCAACGGGAGCCGAGATTTTCCGTGGATGGACTCCTACATCTGCACCACCAGCCTAGACCGCTGCTCTGAATCACAGTTTACGCTTCCAGCTTCTTGGGGATCCCATGCTAGTAACAGACTCAACAGGTCCAGCATGTAACTCACCATCCACCTCCCATTATGCTCTCCTTTGCCCATTGCTACTGTTTGTGATTCTCCTCTTCTTAGTCGATACCTGCACACTCACCTTGGGCTCTCCTTCACTTTCCCTCTGCCGTCAGTCTTCTGGCCCTTTTCCTGCTAGTTAACCCCGTGGGCTTCCTTTCCCTTCCATCTGTTAATCATGTCGAAGTCCTCATCGGCCAGTGCATTTGGGCAACAGCTGCTTTGCTTTCTCTTCCTTCTAACGACCGACCCCCTTCCCCCAACACACACACACACACATCCTCCACTAAACCTCTGGAATCCCCGTGGGCACGTCATGCCTTTGCTGTAGAACCGGCTCCCTTTTTGCCTCAATAAATGTTCTTGTCCTTAAGATCCTTTCTCAGGACGTCCATCCCTATCTCCCACTGCTCTCCAACCCACACTTTTATGCTAATCCCTTGCACAACCATTTCACCCCAGCCTTTCTGTCTTTAATACCTTCCCTCAGTCACTCCGCCCACAATGTCCAAAGCCAAGCCTCATATTCAATTTTCTGTTGAAATCTACCAACACATCTCCTTAAAATACTGTAGACCCTACACACCTCTCCCGTCTCTATACCTATATACCCCCAGCGCCACCCTGTTTAACGCTTAATAGCTCTCTTTCCCCATCAGTCCTGTTTCCCTGGAAGACCACATGTTACGTAAGGGCTTCTACATCACGGTTCTCCTCTGCCTTCTCCCCTACTCATCCCTCACTCCCTACCCCAAGCAGAAGACACGGAAAGAGAGCAGTAACACCGGTGGTGGATTGGAACTGAAGTTTGAACTCCTGCTGATCCAACCTACACCCTCGACCCCTGCTGGGGGTAAACTGGAAATTCCGACATTCCCAACTTTGCCAGTAAGACCGGCATCACATCACACGGGGTCGAGGACATGTAGGGCCGGGTCATTTGACGTGCGCCACGTGCCTTTGAGAAAGACCTAAATAAAATCTCCAGGATTGCTCTGTTTATCAGTTACCTCGGCAGGGAGGTCGGGTAGAGGTGGGGAAGGAGAGGACTGTTGGATTTAAACTTTCATTCTCAGTCACAGACGAACAAACGCACATCGACCCTGAAAGGGTCTTCAGGCCGCAGAGGTGATGCAAAGATCCCGGCCTCGTCCCTCGTGCTGGGGTGCGCTTTCACAGTCTTCCATTTGGGAGACACTGGAGTAAACCCTCGCCCCATGCGGCGGGGGCCAGGGGAGGGGGGAGATCGGCTTCCAAAAGCCATGGCTTGACTTGGCCTGTGTGAGGCTCAGATCGTTCTTTTTTTTTTTTTTTTTAAACATCTTTATTGGAGTATAATTGCTTTACAATGGTGTGTTAGTTTCTCTCTTTTTTTAACATCTCTATTGGAGTATAATTGCTTTACAATGGTGTGTTAGTTTTTATTTTTTTAACATCTTTATTGGAGTATAGCTGCTTTACAATGGCGTGTTAGTTTCTGCTGTACAACAAAGTGAATCAGCTGTACACATACATACGTCAGGTCGTTCTTGAGATGCAGAAAGCCGGGCGGCCGAAACAGGCGCCGGCCGCCGGCGGGGCCGAGGGCGGCCGGGGAGTCGCGGAGCCCGGCCCGCAGTGCGCCGACGCGCCGCTAGGGGGCGCCCCGACCGCGCCGCGGCCCCTCCCGCCGCCGGAGGAGGGCTCGGCTCCCCTCCGCCAGTCCCCCGAGCCGCGGGACCGGGCGGCCGGCAGACCGCAGGGCGCGCGCGGCGGAGCGCCCGGGGCCGTCACCGCGGACGCGCCGCGCGCACCGACGCGGGCCGCGGGCATCGGGGCCCGCCAGCCGCCACGCCCGCCGTGCCCCGGCCGGGGTCTTCGGCTCCCGCCGCCCGCGGAGCACCGGCCGGGCGGAGGGCGATGTCCGCCCGGGCCCGCCGCGGTCCCCGGGGCAACCGGGCGCCGCCCCTCGCGCCCCTCTGCTGTTTCTCGGCCGCGCTGGCGGTGCTGTGGTCGCCCGCCTCGCGGGCGTTCAACTTGGACGTGGACCGGCTCACGGTGTACGGCGGCCCCGAGGGCAGCTACTTCGGCTACGCGGTGGACTTCCACGTACCTGCCGCTCGCACGTAAGTCTCCCCGCGCGCGCGGGCGCGCCCCGCCCCGCCCCGGGTCCCTGGCCCTCGGCCGGGGGACCCGACGGCAGGCGGTCCTGAGAGCCCCTCGCGCTGCCCGCTGGGGGTCCCGTCCGGCTCCCCGCCGCCAGCCTCTGCTGTCGCCTCGCGCGCTGGATGTGCCTTGTGAGCTCCGAGCCAGGGGCACGCCGCTTGCCTGGAATCCGAAGGTCCCGGGGAGGTCCCGAGACAAAGACTTCAGCGTCGTACAGAGGGGAGCGCGGGACCGGGCGGACTCAAGCCGGTGGAAACCGCGACCGCAGCACGCTCTGTTTACACGTAGCCCGTACCCGCTGCGGGTCTGGGCGCAAGCGCTGGCTGCCACGAGCAGCTGGGCTCTGTCCCTGGCTATTCGCCCCCCGCCCCCGCCCGCCCCTCGGCCCTCAACTCACGATATACACAGCTCCACCGACAGAAGAATTAGGACTGTTTGCACCCTCTTCCAAACCAGGTTGCAGACGCCCATAGGTTTCCGCGAGGAAATCAGGTTTGACAGTCGGTCTCCATCCTAAACACGATTCTGCCCTTGACCCCGACCCTGGTCTCGGTGGGCAGGCTGCTCCAGAGACTGCGTCGCCTGCGCTCACGTTTACGATTCCCGAGGAGTAATTCCTCTCCAACCCTTTTTCGCAGAGCGAGTGTCTTGGTGGGAGCGCCCAAAGCCAACACCAGCCAGCCGGACATCGTGGAAGGAGGAGCCGTCTACTACTGTCCTTGGCCCGCCGAGGGGTCCGTGCAGTGCAGGCAGATACCGTTCGACAACACCAGTAAGTGATACTTGTCCTTCTCAACTGTGGGTCCTGGTTTCAAAGAGCCACAGCCATCCTGGAGTCAACTGTCCGCTTTCTTTGTGCTCATGTGGCCTGTCTGATGGATGGGTCTGTGTTGTGGGCAGCGCAGGTCCCGAGAGAAATCAGCTTTTGAAAGCCGGAGTGAAGGGGAGGAAAATGTGGAGTGCACCCCAGAGGGGAAACGGTAGTTTGAGCGTGGGTATCTGGGCGCATCCTGGTAACTTCTGTTCCCTTACTCTTCCGAGATAAGCATTTTCAGGGGAAGTGGATGGTTTGGAGAAAGGCAGATGTTATACCCTAACCTTGATTCCGGAGAGAATTTGGTTACTTCCCAAGGACAAATCTGGGAAAAGACAGATCCTTAGCATTAACAGTGCCCAAGCTCCGGAGGCAAGGGTCAGCGGCTGCAGACCCAGACGTCACTCCATGTTGCTGTTTAATTCTTTACAGAAAGAGAGAATTTTCTTTCAAAATATTGGACATTGGATGCAAACTAGTACAGGCAGAGTGTGGATGGATTACATTCATTTCCAAAATCCCTGGACAGATGTTTCTTATTTAATTAAAGGGAAAATACATTTTAAACAATTCAGGCTGTTTATGTTTCCTCTGGTGTTTGCTCCTTGCGTCTTGAGAAAACAATTTAAACTTAATGCTTTCAAAAACGTTAACACTGAATGTTTTAATTTGTACCTCCAGAACTTTATGAATTCAAAAGGTATACACTATCAGAAAGCAAATACCTCTTTTCAGAAAAATGTGAATGTGTCAACTCAAATAGTGTTCTTTGATGAACAATGAATTAAAATACCTTTTGCACCACACAGCTATTTTATGACATGTTCTTCATTATTGTTACATTAGTATGCATTTAGAATTTATGTAGAACATCAGTTTTCACAGAATTTTGATGAAATTGGATGGGTGGTATTTACCTGTTACTTTAACTGATTTGCAGTTTTTATTTTAAAGGAGAAAATAGTTTCAATTCTAAGTATATGGAATCATTTCAAAGAAAAAAATCCTATGCAAGCATTAGCTTGAATTATGACCAAATTAGGAAATATTTTATGAAAACACTTTAAAATTATCTTTTTCATATGTGTCTATATATGGTCACAATAGCTCATTTACCATTTTATTGACTAATTCAGTTATTGCATACCAATTTTTATAAACTTTTGAAGTCTAACTATTAGAAACTGGAAAAATTAAACCACTTGATATTAATTTGTGAAAGAAATCTTTCAATTAGTTGTTGAATCAGGACTTTAGATGCTTCTAATTACTGAGCTCTAGCTTGAGAATAAATTTCCTAAATCAGAACAATTAAGCATAGAGTTAAAGGTATTTTACTAGTCCACGTCAAAATCGTTTGTATTTTAAAAAGTATTTTAAATGTAAGCCTTGATAAATAAAAACATAAATTGTTGGCATATTTGAATTTAAGCTAAGGGAAATTAGCATTTGCATTTTGAGACATTTGATGTACTTTTACCAACAGTCAATCTATAGTCATGGACATGAATTTAATAACTTTCTAGAATATTCCCATAACACATCAACATATCAAATCAGGATCTGGTTAGTATATTTTCTCTTTGATAAGGAAGAATCAATATCTTATCCAGATGAGATAAGTCACACCTGAATACCTTTCTAAGTACTAATCCCAGTAGATGTCACCGTGCAACAAATGAAAACCAGAGAATACAGACATCAATATGAATTATTGAAAACTGACCACTCCCAACCAAAAATTTCCAATGTTAAATTACAATAGGCAGCATTTCCCAAAAGTTCATTCTAAAGCAACTGTTTGGAGCTTTGAATTCAGTTTCCCATAGAGAACTAATGATGAAAGATCGTGCTTTGGTTTCCAGAATAACCCATAGGAATGCACTTAACTCTTACTGTAGCTGAATTATATTTGCAATGAAACAGTAGGAGACAAACTAGTACAGTTTTGGCGATTAAATAAATAGGAAAATAATGAGTGTTGAGAAAAATTCAGTGTTCCTTGGAGAAAGAGGGGGGTAGATGGCACCTTCTGCACAGGTTCTCAGGAAGACATCTGGATATCGCAAAGGGCTTTCGAGATTAATGCTGCTGGTTCTACAACTATGTCTTATTTTAACCCTAAATGGATGGGTTTGTTTGTTTGTTTTTCTTTTTTTTCTCTTTTTTTTGGCCTTGCCTCACGGCATGCGGGATCGGATCTTAGTTCCCCGATCAGGGATCGAACCCATGCCCCCTGCAGTGGAAGCGCGGAGTCCTAACCCCTGGACCACCAGGGAATTCCCTGGGGTTTTTTTCTTGAGCGATGCATTCATCCTACTATTTTATACTTGCAACCATAATCGCCGTAACTTGAGGGTTCATTAAGTGGAACAAAGTGAGGGAAACAGGGAGGGAGATAGATGTTTCTGAAATAATTGAGCAAGAAATGAAAAAAAAAAAAGCAAGGCATAGGAGGCCACACAACATTTGTAAGAAATGAATGGTCTATGATGGAATGAACAAAGCAGTGAACAGTGAAAGCCTGGGGGAGTTTCAGAGAGAAGATAAGAATGACTGAGAAAAGAAAGTTCCCCATTTAGCCATCAGGGGGTACTGTGGGCCCAGGAACCTTGGCTGCTACTGGGAATGGCCTGAGAATGGGTGGGGGAATAGGAATCAGAGGACTGTGGCTCAGGGGTTTGCTACTGAGTGAGGGCCAGCACACTACGTACACATCATTTCTACCAAAGACCTTATCCATGAGCCACAAGACTGGAATTGCCAGTGAATGCCGTTTGCTGCAAAGCTGTGAAAGGAAGGGAGGGACGGCAGGAGCCTGTAGAGCTATTTCCAGTTCAAGTGTCGGTTCTGTGAGCAGAATATGATCTTGGAACCAAAGACGAAAGGCAGAAACAGAGGCATTCTGACTCTGGGTGTTGCAGTCAATGCTACCAGATGCACTGCATTTATTCATCACCTACTATGTACCAGTCACTTATACACATTATTTCTAATCCATACAACAAAATGACCATGTGAAACCCATTTTATGAGTAAGGCAACAGACATCAAAGGTGTTTAAAAGATACATCCAAGACCACACAATAGTAAACAGTAGATGCCGGGCTGGTCGTAACAGACTGCAAACTCAAGGTTGGATCCCATGGAGCTGAGGCACTGCTCACCTTCCCTCCCCCTCCTCCACTTCCCCACCCCAAGGTTACCTTCACAGGTTCCAGTTAAAATGATCCTCCAGAGAAGACCTGAAAGGGGAAAGCAGTTTGGGTAGGAGGGTGTGGAAACCAGAGGTCATAGAGACAGCCTTTGTCTTGGTGGGAACGATGCGTTGTATATGCCCCCTCAGCTGCCTCTTGTCCTGCCCTCTGCCCATGGGCAGCAACGTGCAGGTTTCCCCCAGAGAGGAAGAAAATTTCTCTGCTTGACAAAGTAGGGGCTCTGAGTGCTGGACACCCGCAAACTGAGATGCACATAGTAGAGTGTGATGCCTCGGGCATCAGTATAGATCACATTACAAATATACCTTTGTACAGTGAACCATGACTGTCTCCGCCTTCCACCCTGTCTGCTTTTACTATGACATCTGAATTCGAGACATTCTAAGTAAATTTGACCTTTTAATGATGTTGTTTCAACTTGTTCAGGCCCCGGGGGTGTCTATAATTAATGCTCGCTGTGGTAACCTACTAAACTCTCTCAGCCTACACACTGGGGGAGACCGGCCTATGATTTAGTCCCTGAATCTGGTTGTGATCTTGAACCTTAGTTTATTTAAGGTCAACTGCCTTTTTTTTTTCTTTCTGCCTTTGCGTTTGAAATATTTTTCATTAAATAGTCATTTATTTTATTTTTACTTTATCCTATAGCCTGGATTTTAAAAAATTACTTACCATAAATGCAAAAATAGAGGAAGCTGGGAATTGCCTAGCACTTCAAATGTATGAATACTATTAAAATCTGTGGTCCTTTCAAGTATGAAAAAAGAAAACTTTCGGGAAGCATATGGTGGTGGGGAGGGAAAAGGGTAGATAATTTTCCTGCTCTGCACAAAATCAAGTGGCTCCAAAAATGTCCTTCTCTCAGCTCCCTCCTGGCTTCCCCTCTTACTTCACTAGAATAAAAATTCCCCCATCACCAAACTGATTTCTTCCACTTTTGCCTCTAAACTGTGCCCCACGTCTTAAATGTAAAACATCGCATCTGCCAAATTCATGCCTCTCCTTTCTATATCTACTCCAAGGTTCATTGTTTTTCTTCTTCCTACATTTTCCAAACCCACGTGTGGATTACATAAAAACTCCTAGGTTACAGCTCTCCAGCTAGAAGAAGGGTGAATGAGACAGAATGAAACAGACACTCTATCTTTGGAATGATAAGACGGCAAATTGCAACAGTGGTAACAAAAGCATAGTACACAAATATTCGATTGTTTTAAATGCTCGAATGCAACCCATTTGCAGTGAAAGATAATTGCATGTGCTAATAATGATGATAATCATCGCAGCATTAGTAATCACATAGGGTCAAATAGCTGGGAACCCTCCCAGTTAGAGACCCACTTAAAGAGTGAACAGGAAGAGGTGGGAGGTACCACTGAGATTTGGAAGTCATCAGAGAAAGACTACCAGAATTTGCCTGGCCTTAATTTAGCATCTTTGTGTTCAAAAAAGAAAGAAAAAAGAAAAACTTGAAATGGAAGACAATTTGGTTAGGGTATTTCAAAGCTCTAGAATGGTAAGATTTTTTCGGAATTGTGTTTTAGCTTGGAGCCCGGAAGCCTTTGTTGGGGGTGGAGGGGCGGGCAGGAGTCTGTTTTATTTTTCATTTCATGTCGAGTGAGCCCACAATAAGAAGCAGCTTAAAGCATCTGGCGCTGTGACTGGTACAGGGTTGTTTTTCGATAGCGCTGGGTGTGCCCTTTTTCTCATGTGAGGGTGGGGAAACAGATTGGTCACATAAGTCTTGCTTTTCTAACTTCCTCAGAAAGAAATCAGTTTTTGTTCAGGAACAAAGCAAAGGCAAATGCAGGGCAGAGCTATCCCAGTAAATGACAGAGGAGATAACACCAAGGTGATAGAACTCAGAGATAGCAGATATCTGGACTCCAGTAAGTTCAATTGAAAGTGGAAAAAAAAAAAAAAAAAAAAAGGCGGAAGGCAGCCCAAAGATAACCTGCTGCTTTTAAGAATTAATATTGCCAGAGTTAGGGTAAGTTTTGCTTCTCACACACACATGAAAAAAATACACACACACACACACACACACACACACACACACAGAGAGATTAGGGCAGAAAGTTTACTCTGCTAATTATTGATCCCGCTGAGTCATCAGGGGTGATTAAGCTGGAAGCCTTACTTATTCTAGAAGCAGTTCATGGTGGCTCCCATGACTGACAGGCTGGCCCAACAGATGCGACCAACATCCCTCAGCTTCTTGCAGTTGGCTCTAACTTTCATGTGACAAAACACAATGGCCATCGAAGTCCTGACATGAGAAGTGAAGGGGGAGCGGTCCTCACAGCTCACAGCACCGGAGGAAGCAATTAGAAAACGGAAGTCCTTGAAAGTCCAACTAGAAATGGGAAACAGATCTGCTCTGTGGCTAGTTGTGTAGAATGAGTGTTAGGCGCCTGCTGCTTAATCTGCAAAATTCTTTCAAGAAGCTGGACGTGTGTGTGATGCAACAGGCTTCCAGGCTCTTGGCAGGAAGAATCCGTGCAGCAGCTGCAGCATTCTGGGAGGAATGTAGGAAATTGTCTTGAAATTGTTCTAAAGGCAAGAAAAACGCACGGGCACATTGAAGCCGGCCAGGTGTGATGTACGAGTTCAGACTTTACCTGTTGTGTACGGAGTCCTGTATCTGTGAGTTGTGTTGATGAAGAGAATTGCTGACATTTCTAACAAGCTCAGCTAAGCAGTTCCCTGACGGACACCATCCAGATACACAAACATCGATTTCTGAGGAAGAGAGATAAAAGACTAATTATTGATCTTCTTAAAAGCGCTCACTTTAAAAATATTTAATTTTCAGAATTCCGTTCAAATACCTTTTCACATAACATTTTAGTGCATCAAGCAAGGTGTAATGAAACGCTAAAACAGATTAAAAGCAGTTTCGATTCTGGGTTACGTTATATGGGGATTTAAGGTAGATAAGCAAATCGTGATGCACGAATAAGCAATTTATACTGTAAACATTCTACCTAATACACCGGTGTTGCTCCGTTATGGACCTCAGCCAGGCAGCTCTCAGACCAGCTGGGAGGGAATGGGGCTCGTCCCCAGCCCTGCAGAAAGGCCAGCTCCTGGATCTCTGAGATTTAGACCCAAAGGTCTGCAAGTGGAGAAATTCTTCTAGATCCACAGACACTGGCCAAAGTGATCATTTACCCTTTTAATTGTTTTAGTAGAAGTAAAGCATAGATTATAAAAATAAGTCTTTATAGAAATGGTTGCCAGGCGTTAGGAGTAGGAAAGAGGGGTTGTCTCCAAAGGGGAAGACCAAGGGAATTTGGGGAGCTGATGGAACTTCCTGCATCTTGATTGTGATGATGGATCCATGATGGGATGTGTTTATCAGAATTCATTGAACTGTACATCACCAAGAGTGAATTGTACTGCGTGTAAATAAAACCAAAAAAGAAAGAAAAAACATTATGGAGCGTGGCCATTGCTATGAGCATGTGGGCTTAAACGCTAGACTACGGGAAGGTCTGATGTAATAATAGCTGGAAGTGTAAGGACACATCCCTGAAAAGCTAAGTAAGTCACCTTACTGCCCCCAAATAGGGGCAAACAATGTGTCAGATCATCAGACCTTCTATACATTGTTTAAATAAAGAATACTATATTCCGAATGTGTTTGGTAAGAAAACTGTGAATGGAAACATGTTGAATCAGAATAAATCTTTGCAACAAAGCATCATACTTAGTAATTCTCATATCCTTGCTGAAATTCAGGCATGGGACCTCTCATTGATCATCATTAAACTAAGGAGGTCTTACTTCAAACACATTATTGTAGTAATCAAAAGTAGTATAACTGCACTGCAGAGCATTAACTTATTAACATTAGGTCAGTTTTATTCTTAAGCTCTGATATTTGACATATGGCCACAGATTTGTATATGATATTGCAAAAGCTTCTGTATCAATGTGCCCTGATTTCCAGGACATGTAGAGATGAGAGAGAAGGGCACACACCATTGCTACAGGAATAGGTTTATGCAAGGACCCTACACAGCCCAGGTTACACACAGCATCTTACCCCCAGTGTACTGGGTCAGGGCCAACTCCCCCCAGCCAGGTTATGGCTCCATTTCAGATCGGTCTGTTGTCATTCCCCATGATTTGCCCACGTGCCTCTGGCATAAGCCACCCCCGCCTCTTACCATATGGTTTCCATAATACGTCATGGCACAGCTTACCTCTCAGCATCTATTATGTACACCCGTGTCCCCACTTACCCTGAGCCCATGTCCTGGTGCCTCTCTCTTAACCACCCAGAACATCTTATTTTCCAGGAACGATTTTCTGGTATTTTTCTGGCTTCTCTCTTCCTACAATTCCCGGTGGAAAATATATTTCAAAAATTAATTCTAAAGTTGCTGCAGATCCTTTTTTAGAAGAAAGGGGGCATAACACTAAAAAATAACATTTTCAAACATCCTACATATGGATGTGTCTCACGTAAATGATGGTATAGATCACACAATTGGGTATTATAGAACCATAAAAAAATGAAGCCTACCAAGAATCAGGATTAAAATAGGGAAATGCTTTTGTTTTAATATTAAGTGAGGACTTCCCTGGTGGCACAGTGGTTAAAAATCCGCCTGCCAATGCAGAGGACACGGGTTCAAGCCCTTGTCTGGGAAGATCCCACATGTCGCCGAGGAACTAAGCCCGTGCGCCACAACTACTGAGCCTGCACTCTAGAGCCCACGAGCCACAACTACTGAGCCCGTGTGCCACAACTACTGAAGCCCACACGCCTAGAGCCCGTGCTCCGCAACAAGAGAAGCCACCGCAATGAGAAGCCCACGCACCGCAACAAAGAGTAGCCCCTGCTCGCCGCAACTAGAGAAAGCCCACCGCGCAACAAAGACCCAATGCAGCCAACGATAGATAAATTTATTAAAAAAAAAAACTAAGTGAAAAACATAAAATTCAGAATTGTGTCTACAACTTGTAGAAGAGTACAAAAGGAGATATGCAACGAGAGGCTATCGGGAAATGTAATTAAAACTGTTTTTTTTCTTCTTTTTCTAGTGCATTTATTACTTATTTGTAAAAACCATGAACAGGTATTTATTTATGATCAGGAAAAATAATGATAAAATGAAACATGCAAAAATTTCTAAATGAAATTATTGAGTTCACGGAAGTGTTATGGAGATTAACAATGGAAAACCACAATTCAGGTTCTGTATTGGCTGAAAGCAATCTTAGTTGCTTCCTCTTTTGTCTTGGGTGTAGGTGGTAGAGTAGTTTAGAAATGTACTTATTTACGTATAGGTGTTTATGGTTCAAAATACTGAAGACCAAGGGTGTTTTCAATGACAGTTATAGGTGTAAAAATAAGAAGATGCAGTGTATCACCTGTTTTCATTCTAGATTGCTCCTACATCAATAGAAACATAGGCTTGGTGGTCTGACATGACAGTTTCTAGAGCCTTTTAGAATAAGAGAGATGTTTGTGGAGGCAAACTGCCTTACTGAGTCCACCAATTTAAAGGCTGATTTCATCCAGAAATGCCCTCATAGACATATCCAGAAATAATGTTTAGTCAAGTATCCAGGCATCTCATGATCCAGTCAGGTTAACACACAAAATTAACCATCACATCTTCTTTGAGACTTACAATATATAGTCTCCTTGAAAAGGCACTGAGAATTCATGAACGAAAGAAACCCGTTGGATCCATAGGATAGAATATTTTTCGACAGTCATTTCTCCTCACATTTCTTAAGCCAAAGAATGCCCAGGGATTACTGTAGTATCAAATAACCCCAAATCTCTGGCTTAAACCAACAAGGTTTATTGCTTTTTCACACTCTCTGGGTAATATGAACTGGAGAGGAGCCTCTGCTTATTCAAGTGACCCAAAGACCCAGGCTGATGGAGATTCCTTATTGACACGTGCTTTCAAGGTCACTCTAACTGGGAAGGCATGTGGCAAATTGCACAGCGTTTATTAAAACTTCCACCTGGAATTGACATTTACTACTTCTCCTCACATTTGGTAGACCAAAGCATGCCTAGGAGGTTGGTGAGGCCAACTTATTTGAATATCTAACACTTTGTGGTAGACTGGTGTATTTACGCACACCTATCAAAATTGTTTATGCACAACTTTTAAAAGAATACTAGAAAGGAAATGCAATAGAAGAGGTTGTCTTTGCAAATGCGATGAAAACAGGTTTTTCTTCTATTTCTAATGGACATATTTTTCAGGACCTTTTTAGGGGAGACCTGAAATAGCATAGTTCTTTGGGGCTATGGTCCCAATCCCCACGTTTATGGTAAGAAGTAGACACATGGCAAGGAAACGAAGGTGTTTCTATCAACAGATGTGAAGATATGGGTGAAACTCATACTGACAATCAGTTCTCAACTTGTTCCACCTGGTCTCCATTCTTTGGCACAGATATTGTCTGGGGGGACTGAGTACTCTTCATCCTTTAAGTCAGGCTCCTTGGGTGACATGTTATTAAATCATAATGTCTTTTCCCTTCAAAGCACCCTTTGGTTAACTTTAACTCATTTTTACTTACAAAATGCAGTTGACCCTTGAATAACAGGGATTTGAACTGTGCCAATCCATTTATAGGAGGATTTTATTTCAATAAATACTACATTATTAAAGGATCCTTGGATGGTTGACTCTGCAGATGCAGAGCTGTGGTTACAGAGGGCAGACGGCAGAACTTGAGCATCTGACACTTTTGGTATCCTTGGTGAGTCGTGGAACCAATCCCCAGCATTCTTCAAGGGTCAGCTATTTTCTCTTAAGGAACAGTGGACTTGAAAATAAAGCTTAGAGTTAGCAAACAGTACAATCAAATTTCAGGGACAAGAGGAACATTAGTAACTTTCTTCAAGCAGATGCTGTCCTTGACCCTGGAATTATGGCCATGAACTTACCCTTGTGGGATTTATAGTGAATAGCCAGTGGCAAGTTGAGAAAAAGTAAGGTAAGGCTAAGGGGACAGAGAGCGGTGTGTGTGTGTGTGTGTGTGTGTGTGTGTATGTGCGTGCACTTTCTTTTTTAGATTGGCTGGGGTATTATTTTCCTGTTGCTGCTGTAACAAATTACCACATACTTCATGGTTTTGAACAACACAAATTGATTATCATACAGTTCTGGAGGCCAAGTCTAAAATAGGTCTCACTGGACTAAAATCAAGGTGTTGGCAGAGCTGTGCTCCTTCTGGAAGCTCTGGGGAAGAATCTGTTTTCTTTCTCCAGCTTCTGGAAGCTGCCCACATTCCTTGCTTCATGGTCCTCTTCCATTTTGAAAGCCAGCACTGTCTGGCTGAGTCCTTCTCGCCCTGCTGTGTTTCTCATTCTCCTTTTCTGCCTCCTTGTTTCACAAGAAAGGACCTTTGTTATTACTTTGGGCCCTCCAGATAATCTAGGGTAATCTCCCTATTTTAAGGTCAACTGATTAGCAACCTTAATTCCATCTGCAACCTTAATTCTCCTTTGTTGTGCAACCTAACATAGGTTTGGGGCATTAAGATGGAGACATCTTGGGGGCTATCATTTTGCTTACCGGAGGTGGTCGGAGAAAGTTGCACTGAGGAGGTGATGTTTGAGCACAGGCCTAAATTAAGTGAGGGAAGGAACCATGTGGTATGGGGCAGGGGGAATGTTCTACGTTGCAGGAGAGTCGGTGTTAAGTCCGGAGAGGATAGTGTTCTTGGGAAACGGAGAAAGGCCACTGGATTAAAGAGAAGTAAGTCAAGAAAAGAATGATAGGGCTTCCCTGGTGGCACAGTGGTTGAGAGTCCGCCTGCCGATGCCGGGGACCTGGGTTCGTGCCCCGGTCTGGGAAGATCTCACATGCCGCGGAGCGGCTGGGCCCATGAGCCATGGCCGCTGAGCCTGTGCGTCCAGAGCCTGTGCTCCGCAACGGGAGAGGCCACAACAGTGAGAGGCCCGTGTACCGCAAAAAAAAAAAAAAAAAGAAAAAAAAGAGAAAAGAATGATAGAAAATGAGGCCCGAGAACCAGGTCTAGGCAAGATTATATAGCACCTTAAAAGCCAGAGTCAGGACTTTGGATTTTATTCTAAGAGTGATGGGCAGCCAATGGTGGTTTTGAGTAGACAACAGAATTTGAATTATGTTTTTAAAAGGATCGGTTTAATAGCATGTAGGCAACCAAGAGCAGAGGCAAGGAGGAGGGGTAGGAGACAGACCCATTGTCTGGCGGTAGAGAATTGCAGTCTGGGTTGAATGATGGCACGTAGTGTTGAGAAATGGTTGGATTTGGGATTTATTTGAAAGTGCAGTTGGTAGAATTTTCTTTATGGATCAGATGAAGGGTACAGAAGAAAGAGAAAAAACTGATCTGAGTAACTGGAGGAATGGGACTGAGACAGGAAACTGTGGGGGAGGAGCAAATCTGGGAGAAAATATCCAGTTGAGTCCAGACACGAGAAATTGGAGATGCTTATTAGACATCCAAGTGATGTCAAGCGAGCAGTTAGATAAATAAACCCAGAGTTCAGGCAAGAGGTTTGGAGATTTAAATGTGGAAGCTGTAAGTATGTAGATGATATTTAAGGCCACGACTTAGGGAGATGGTGTGAATGAAGACAAGAAGTAAGGAGAAGCGAAGTGAAGCAAAGAGAAGAGAGAAGGGGCGGGGAGGGGAAAGGTCAAGGTTGAGACAGAGTCCTGGAGTCCCTGACATTTAAAGAAAAATCAGAGAATTGAGGAGGATGTATAAACAATGGTAAGAAGGAGTGGCCGGTTAGACAAAAGAAGTCAAGAAGCCAATGAAGAAATTCGTGTGCCTTGGAGTGAACTCTGAACATCTGATTTGGTCACAGAAAGTGACTGACAGCTGATAAAAGTAGTTGCAGTGGCATGCGTGTCAGGAGAGAATGGGAGAAGACCCACAGGAGACAGCAAGTCCGTAGAGCCATTTTTTCCCAAGGAGTTCCACCCTAAATGGGACCACAGAAATGTAATCATCAAGAAGACATGACAGCATGTTTGTAATCTAATAGGACTTGTCCAGTCGATAGGGAAATGCTGATGTTGATTAAAGGAGGAGAAGGACGTGCAGAAACAGATTCCTGAGTAGATGAAAGGGATGGGTGGAACTTTACACAGATGGAGGGACTGGCCTTGGAGGAGCACAAAGACGGTCCATCCTTAGAGAGCAGAGAAAGTAGAGCGAGAGTGGGTTTGTGGGTTTGACAATAGAAGGAAGAAAACGATCTTCTTTCATTTCTCCTATTTTCTCAGTGACATAGAAAGCAAGATTATCAGCTGAGAGTGAGGAAGTAGACGGAGAAGGCTGAGGTAAGGAGAAAATGTAAATAGGAACAGCGAAATGGCAGAATGCGCTCTAAGCAACAAAGTGCACTGGGACTGCCCGGTAAATCCTATTTAAAATCTGAATTTACTGGGGGAAGGAATACATTTTGCCTCTGCTCAGCCTATAGTATGGTCCCACTTGTTTGGGGTAGAGTTTAAGATTTCCCAGAGGATAATTCCATCTTGGGTATTAATCTTCCATAAGTATACATCGCAGAAACAGAAGGTTTGAATGCTGAAGTTCCTGTTTTGTGTAATGTTGGGAATGGTGATTTTGTTTTAAAACCACAAAATGAACCATTTTGTTAGATGATGGGTGGTTCCCTTTTTAACCACATCTTCTGGCAACAGGGATGAGGTCCTGAGGAAAATACAAGCATACAGCAGGAGCTTTTCAAGTGCTATCGGGAGGCAAGTTTATATAACCTTCATCCTGAAACCCAATCATAGCCTGTATTTAAAAGTATTGCTTTGAGGTCATAGTGAAGAGATTTATGTCATTCAGTCTGCTTCCTGAGATTCCCACGCTGAGAGATTTTCATGACTTCTTGAAGCAAATACATTTTGGGGCCCCGAACAGAGAAGCATGCTATTCTCCTCACAATTGGAAGGTGACATATAAGTTAAGTCAAGAGTTCTCATTTCCCCAGCTATGTCGATGGCCAAGATATTTGATCCCAGGTAATTATTCCAAGTGTGAGAAAATCTAGAGATGAGAGAAAGTGTGAAAAATTCAAGGAGCTGAAAGAAAATGGCTATGGTTGGGGATGGCATGCAGTGATGATGCTGGTGAGATAAGGGTGGGCTATGGCTGGTTTTAAGAATTTTGGCATTTTAGAAAGAACTCTGGTGTCAGGATGGAGAATGCACTTGAAGGTGACGAGCCTGGAGGAAGGGAAACCAGGTAGGGGACCACTGCAGCCACTGAGGCTAAAGAAATGGGAGTCACCCCAGGGAAGTGGCACAGGAATGGAGAGAAACAGATGGGCTTGAGAGAGATCTAGAAGGAGGCACCAGCAGGAAGTGGTTACTGAGTGGTGATAGGAGGTGCGGTGCAGGGTTGGTGGTTGTCAAGGATGCATTCCAAGCTTCCGGCTTGGTTCACGGGGCTGCCATTCTACTAGGTATAAACAGCAAGCAAGACAGACGTACTCACTGGGCTTGAAATGTTCAAGTCCAGTGGAAGAGAAGACTAGTGCCTGGCAGCCCTAACAGAGGGAGGGATAAGTGCTGTAACAGGAGAAAGTGAAAAAGGGTTTAGGTGTGCAAAAGAGGGCTCTTGTTCTTGACTGAAGGGGGAACTTTTTGTGTGGCTGGGAAAGCCTCTCGGAGGGGGCATCATTAAAGGTCAGAGGTGAAGGGTGAATGTGTGTGTGTGTGTGTGTGTGTGTATACACACACACACGCACACACGCGTCTGTCTCGAGGTGGGTGAGATGGGAAGGAAAACCATTCCAGCCAGTGTCTGTGAGGTGGAGCGGGTTGTAGCAGGTGAGGTCAAAGTTGAGATCTCAGTCTCTACCACCCACCTGTAACCAGCTCTGCCCTGCAGATTTGCGTGTTTCCTACGAGGAGCCACAGAGTGTTGCGTTTGATCTGCCCCAGCTGGCCTCTCATTTCCCTTTGGAGAGGTGATTCTTTCTCTTCTTGATATTTGCTCCTCTAGCTGCATCACATAAATGAGAACGCTCACCCAAGAAATTACTTGCATCATACCAGCAAAAGTCCATATGTATTTCTAGAACAAACCTTACATATGGTCTCCGTCAAATTACATATGAAAAACATTTAAATGATTTTATATGATGTAGAAACAAATGTCTGAGGAACACTAGCTAGGCCCTATTGGTTATTAAAAACAGGAAGTTGCAAACGTGCTCTTTATTCTCCAGAAGACGATATAGATGTGGAAATAACTGTAGCAGAAAACTGATATTCTCATCTAGATCAGGAAAACTATATAATAGGAAGATTGTAATACAATATTTACTAGTGCTATCCGAAACCCATATTTATGAACATTGTTACTAGAACTCTAAAAGCATACTTTCAGCTCATTTAACTTTATTAGTTATTTAGTTATGTGTGGAACCAAACATTTCAATAGTGATATGAAAAATACAATTTAAAATAAAAGCTTCATGATTTCCAGAAAAGAAATATCTTAAACTAGAGGAATGAGCTAGAAGCCTCAAACTCTGAGTGGCTGGATGGGTTTATAAAACAACAGTGAGTGTGTCCAGGGAGGGGGGATTCAAATGGCCTTTCACTTACTACTTTATACAATTTTTTATACAAGTTTTCTTACTTTATATTGTTTGAATTTTTAAAAACAATAATCTGAAAGAATTTCAATTTGAAAAGAAAGAGTTTTGGGCCTTACATTTTATTTCACTTCATTTCATTATTTATATCACCTGCATTTCTTTACTACATTTTCTCGCATATATTCTCCATGATTCTTTTTTTTTTAAAACTTTTAAAAAATAATTAATTAATTTTTTTGCCTGCATTGGGTCTTCGTTGCTGCAGGTGGGCTTTCTCCAGTTGTAGCGAGCAGGGGCTACTCTTTGTTGCGGTGCGCGGGCTTCTCATTGCGGTGACTTCTCTTGTTGCGGAGCATGGGCTCTAGGCGTGTGGGCTTCAGTAGTTGTGGCACATGGGCTCAGTGGTTGTGGCACACGAGCTTACTTGCTCCATGGCATATGGGGTCTTCCCGGACCAGGGCTCGAACCCGTGTCCCCCGCACTGTCTGGCGGATTCCTAACCACTGCACCACCACCGGGGAAGTCCCTCCATGATTCTTAACCATGTGTGAATGGCTATTTGTCAAGCATGGCCCTACATTTTAAAGCAGTTTTTAAGAAAGTGATTTGGATTAGTTGACAAACAAGGAGGAGTGGAATTTTGCAAGAGAAGCTTCATGTACAAAGTCTGGGAGTAAGACTCAATAGGGAACAGAGAGGAAGCTGCCTGAATGGAAGGAAATGCCATATCTGGAGATCAGGTGTGAGGTCTGGGACCTACATGGTGGAGGGTGGGATAGTTAGATCTGATCTACTAGGTAATGGCAAGAAAACGAGTATACCCATGTGTGTCTGTGTTTGTGTACATGCACACATTTGTATACAGTATACATATATGATATAAATAATAAATCTCAGTTATAATAGAATGTTTATTTAATCAGAATAACATATTTCTGTCCACAATGGATGAATGAATAAAGACGATATAGATATCTTATATACAAGTGTGTATATATACATGCACACACAATGGACTATTACTCAGCCATTAAAAAGGAGGAACCCCTGCCATTGGCATGAATGGACCTTGAGGGTGTTATGCTAAGTGAAATAAGTCAGACAGAGGAAGATAAATACTGTACGATCTCACTCATGTATGGAATCTAAAAAAAAACAGCTCATAGAAAAAGAGATCAGACTTGTGGTTACCAGAGCTGGGGGATGGGGAGAAGGGAAAATGGGAGAAGGAGAAGGGAGTCAAAAGGTAAAAACTTCCAGCTATTAGATAAGTAAGTACTAGGGATGTAATATACACCATGATAACTATAGTTAACATATATAAAATAATGCATATATACACATAAACACACACACACACACACACACACATATATGTATAGTATATATGAAAGTTGTTAAGAGACTCAATCCTAAGAGTTCTCATAATCAGGAACATATTTTTTCTTTTTGTGTGTGTGTGTCTATGTGAGATGATAGGTATTAACTAAACTTACTCTGGTGACCATTTCACAATATATGTAAGTCAAATCATTATGCTGTGCACTTTAAACTTACACTGTGCTGTATGTCAATTATATCTCAGTACAACCGGGGGAAAAAAGAGTAACACGTTTTTTGAACGTTCTATGAAAAAATGAATTAGTGTGATATTTCCTTAAATACTTGAAAATTCCCAGTAAGATGATCAAGAGTATGAAGGGTACAGAGGTATTCTTTCATGGTTTTTAACTGTGGTTTTGGAATATTGGGAGGCATACATTTGGAAGTTTAATCTTCCAGGACATAAAAATTGACCTAGATTCTTCTCTTGGATTTGTTTCTTTTAGACAAGGGGTTCTCTGGCTACCGATATTTTATTTTAAATTTTACATAGGAGTATTCCTTGTTCTCAGATACACAGTTTCAATTTGAATGAAACATTTACAGCATACAATGATGAAGGAAAAGATTATAAATAAACATTTAAAGATTTCCTTTCCCCTTTTCCTGATTAAAAATGGCTGGACAGCTCCTGTGACAGCTTTAAAAAAATCCCTAGGGTGAAGCACTTGAAGTAATGCCTGAAGATTACAGGGAAACTTACTGTTTTCCAGGACAAGGCTGAGGACTTGATAGTTTTTCAGAAACCACCCCATCTGCCAAAATGTTTGCTGCACCTGTGTCAATCTCAGCTCTTCTCTCTCACCCATGGTGATCTAGCCTCACTTCTTGTAATTCCTCCCATTCTACTCAGTGAAAAGATTAGAAAAATCTGCTTGTAGCCCATATGTGCACCATATTCTACATTCCCTCACTCACTCCTGCTCAGAAATGAATACTCCCGTGAAAAAGGAGCTGAATGTTAGTAGGTTTGCCACCCACTGGGATTCATACCCTGACTGCCCAGAGACCAAAGCTACCAATTAAGACAGATGGCTTCAAAGCCCAGAAATGTCAGACAAGCCAAATCAATTTTATTGCTACCACCCATCTAAATTTCTCAGGTTGACCTACAGATGTCTTGATTTTATCTCTAGGTTTTCTTTTTTCAGATCATAGACGTAATAATGTTCACTGTAAAAACCCAAACAACACAGAAATATATACAATTAAAGTATAAAAAGCCACTAAAGCATGTACACTCCCTGCCTTCGAGAGAACCGTCACAAACAGTTCAGTGTCTATACATTTACACACCCATACACAGAACATTTTGAATTTAAAGGATCATACTGAACAATATCCTAGACAAGCTTCTGAATGAATAGATGGGAGTTCGGTCATTCATTCATTCAGCAAACTCTTACGGAGGACTCACTATGTGTCAGGCATTGTTCTAGAAGTGGGGAACACAGCAGTGAAGCAGAGAACGTCTCTGTTCATGGGATTCATGTATATTTGGAAGGGAATGGACGGTCAGTAAACAGGCAAACTAGGAAATAAGATCATCTCAATTAATGGTAAGTGCTATGAAGAAAAGTCTAAAGGGTAACAGGAGAGAATGACTTAGGGTAGGGTGAACTAGCTGCTCAGGGAAGGGGGTCTCAGAGGAAGTGGCATTTGAGCTAAACCCTGAGTGACAGGAAGGAGGGAGCCATGCAGAAAACTGTGGGAAGAGTATATGCAATGAGGAGACAGAAGAGGCTGGGCGTGTTCAAGAAGGGCCGTGTAGGGACTTTCCTGGCGGTCCAATGGTTAAGACTTCGCCTTCCAATGCATGGGGTGTGGGTTCAATCCCTGGTTGGGGAGCGAAGATCCCACATGCCTCACGGCTGAAAAAGCAAAACATAAAACAGAAGCAATATTGTAACAAATTCAATAAAGACTTAAAAAAAAAAGAAAGGTGGTTGTCTGAAGCTTAATGAGCTGGGAAAGCAGGAGGAGATGGTAGGGGCCAGATCATGCTGGTCCCTTCCAGTCGCATCAGGAGGTACCAGTGCAGAGGTGGAATGACAGCTCTCCAAGGAACAAAGAAAAAGATGGATTGTTCAGTACATGGTGTTGAGACGACTGGCCTTTCATACTGAAAATAAGTAAGATGCCCATGTCACGTCCAATATAAAAACATTCCAGATGGACGACAACACTCGTAAAGTTAAAAGACTAGCAAAAATTGGAAGGTGATATTGACAACACATATGTGGGAAAAAGAATCAGTACTCAGAATATGTGCTGAATTATTCTAATCAATAAGACTAATAACCAAACAAGGAAATGAACAAAGGATATGAGCTAGCAATTCACAGAAGAAAAAAGTGTATGGTCCATAAGCATAAAAAGATGATTAACTCTACTAATTATCAGGGAAATGCACATGAAAACAGAATAAAATGAAGGACCATTTCATAGTCGTCCAGGTTTGCAGAAATTTAACAGCTCTACGATGACAAGAGCTGATGGTGTCTCTCTCGTGCCCTGCGAGTGTGCATGGAAATTGGGGCTACTTTGGAGGTGGGTTGGCATAGCTGATAAAACAGATATGAAAATTCTCCATGACCCAGCAATGTCATTTCTAGTCTGGTGCCAGAGAGAAACACTTCTCCATCTGCAGATGAAGATGAGTACAGGGATACTCAGGGCACATGTTTGTTGTAGTAGAAAAACTGAGAAACCTAAATGTTCATGTGTAAATGGAATGGATAAATAAAATGCAGATGGCCATCTAATGAGATACAGTACTTACAGGAGTTTAAAAGAATGAGTTGGATCTATTATCTATCTATCTAATTATCAAAACATAGGTTATTTCCCCAAAACATAAAACTGAACGTTAAACACAGTTACACACTGTTCCATACAGATAGTATAATACCACTTTTATTCAGTTAAAAAGAGCACATAGGGACTTCCCTGGTGGCGCAGTGGTTAAGAATCCGCCTGCCAATGCAGGGGACACGGGTTTGATCCCCGGTGCAGGAAGATCCCACATGCTGCGGAGCAACTAAGGCCACGTGCCACAACTACTGAGCCTGCGCTCTAGAGCCCACGAGCCACAACTACTGAGCCCGCGCACCTAGAGCCCGTGCTTCACAACAAGAGAAGCCACCGCAATGAGAAGCCCGCGCGCCGCAACGAAGAGTGGCCCCCGCTCGCTGCACACAGCAATGAAGGCCCGATGCAGCCAAAAAGAAAATAAATAAAAAGATTAAAATAAATTAATTATTAAAAAAATTTTTTAAAAAGAACACACAAAGAATACTCAATAGTAAATCGCTGGCAAAACTACAGCAAAATCTGACCCACCACCTGTTTGTGTATGCCTATAAGCTGAGAGTAGTTATTATATTTTGCAATGATTGGAAACTTTTTTTTAAAGAATAGTATTTAAATGATGCATGAAAATTATATGAAATTCAAATTTCATTGTCCATAAGTAAAGTTTTATTGGAACACAGCCAAGCCCATTTTAGAAAACATGTTGTCTATGGCTGCTCTTGCTACAAGGGCAGAGATGAGTAGTTTCGATAGACCATAGAGAATGCAAAGCCTGAAATATTTATGATCAGTCCTTTACAGAAAATATCTGCAGACCTCTGTTCTATATTATTCATGGACATTATTTTTTAAATGGCCGGGAGTACACACATCGCATTCATGATGGTGACTCTGCCTCTGGATGAGGAGCGGATGGAACTGGAGCTAGATGTCAAAGGGGACTGTGATGTTTGCAAATGTGAAAAAACGTAACCATTGTCAGTTCTGCCTGGTGGGAATACAAGTGTTTGTTATATGAAGTCCTCGTACCTTTCTATACTTTTGTTTAAAGCCTGAGAAACGGTAAAACAGAAAAATATATCTTGTAGACAATATTCTGTATCAATGCATCTAAATCTGTCATATGTATTTTTTTTTTTTTTTTTTTTTTTGCGGCACGCGGGCCTCTGTTGCGGCCTCTCCCGCTGCGGAGCACAGGCTCCGGACGCGCAGGC
>NC_041224.1:11530495-11538435 GCF_002837175.3 Physeter macrocephalus
TGATTTACAATGTTGTGTTAGTTTCAGGTGTATAGCACAGTGATTCAGTTCTACATATACATGTATCTATTCTTTTTCAAATTCTTTTCCCATTTAGGTTATTACAGAATATTGAGCAGAGTTCCCTGTGCTATACAGTAGGTCCTTGTTGATTATATCTTTCAAAGACAGCAGTGTATACATGTCAACCCCAAACTCCCAATATATGTTTTAATAGTTGAATAGTACTCTATTTTATAGCTAACAGGAATTTCTTCTCGAATCCCTTATTTATGAACATTTAAGATGTTTCAGTTTTGCTATCACAACCAGGACAGCAAATATCTCCACACTGCATCTTAAAGCATTTTGTGTAATTATTTCTATTGAACAAAATCCTAGAAGTTGAATTCCTTGTTCAAAAAAAAGTACATTTAAAAATTTGATATATGTTGTAAATCGCCCTTCCAAAATGCTGCATTGAGCTATTATCTTGAAAACAGAGATTATTAATATTTTTTGCCAAACTGCTAGGTGACAAGTATTAAGTCATTACGGTTTTAATTTGAGGTTCAGGATCTCTGCATGAATTTATGAGATATTTGACTTCTTCTTCCCTGCAATGCCTGTTTAGGTCCTTAGAACTTTTTCTATTGAATTTTAGTCTTTTTCTCTTATTGATTTGGAAACTCTTTTACATATTAAATATATTGATTCTTCCCTTGAAAAAAATTCACCTGGATTATATTTATTAACTTTGTTAATAGTCTTCTGGCACTTGGGAAGCTTTACATCACATGCAGTCACTATAAAACTTTTTCCTAGCTTTTGGAATAGTTTGGGATATGCCAAGGAGAGAACTGCTTTAGTAACTAATGGTCTCCACCATCTCCCAGAACCACTGGCCCTTCCAAGAATTCTCTGGGATTGACAAAGCACAGTGCCTTCCTTCTGTTCCAGAAGACATGTGGTCCTATCCTAAATGCATTGCTCCGTATCACGGGGGTTTGGTCAGGAAACAGAAACCACTTTGAGTATTATAATTAGGACTGAGAGGTTTATATGATTATTGGAAAGACTGGGTATGTGAAAGTTAGGAAGGTCAGTGCCTGCAGATCAAGAAATCTGGAAGTTCAGGACTTGATCTCAGTGGCCTGAAGCACCAAAAAGGCACGACTGTCAAAGGATACTTGAGAGCTGCAGGAAGAACATCACACCTGCAGCTACTCATGCCCCCATGCATGCTTAGAGTTGCTGCCAGAAAATAATGGCTTCTCCATCTTCTCCTCTGTCCGGATCTCTCCATGAGCCTCTCATTGAACCAGAATCCTACTTGTAAGAGGGTCTGGAAAATGTAGGTTCCAGCTTCTCAGCCCTTTGCCATACCAAGGAGAGCTTAGAAGGACAGAAATTGTGCTGAGTTTTTACAGGAGGTTGTTTTCAGGAAAGATCAGATCAAATCGAATCAGAAACATTCCCTGTGCATCAAAGGTTCATCGAGCGCCAGTGTGCATAGTACTAAGCCCTGTGTTGGGTTGTATGGCATGCAAGAATCTTGTTCAGAAAAGGAAGGTGAGAAATTAGGGAAAGGTCACTTTCACAGTCAACCCAAATATATGTTACTCATTTGAATTTTATGACATTGTAATATTAGATTTACATCAGTGAATTTATAAAAATAATAAAACAGAATTTCTAAAAGGTGACTTGGGAACTCCTTGGTGGTCCAGTGGTTAGGACGCCGTGCTTCCACTGCAGGGTCATGGGTTCGATCCCTGCTCGGGGAACGAAGACCCCGCAAGCCACGTGGTGCGTCCAAAAAAAAAAAAAAAAAAGATGACTTGTCCACCTCAAAGGTCAAGGTAAGGAGGATACACCTAGATCACAACTCATTTCGGTAAAGAGAGACCTGGGACAGTGGGATTGTTCTCTACTGTAATCCTTGGATTAGGGATGGAATTAGTGACATCCGTTCATTTGTATTCCTGGTCTCGAAGAAATTTGTTGCTGGAAAATAACCCACAGTTTACACTTTTAATCAAGTTACTACACAGTTCAACCTTATAATAGCAGAAAAGATGCCTTAGGCACCACAAAGGTAAAGTCACATCATTTTCTCTAGCAGAAGAAGGCCAATTTGGAACATTGACTTGTGTGTCTGTGAGGTCCCTTCTAATTCTTGTACTTAGGTTGAGTTTCCAGGTTTCTAATTAAGAGATATTTTTAAAGGGTTGTAGTGCTGCAAGATTCTGTAGTATATTCTCAGCTTATAAAGCACTTCCACATTACCTATGTGATCTTTATGACTTTGATCACCTGTGAAAGAGGAAAGGGGGAGGTATTTTCAGCCTAATTTTAGAGAATAAATTAAAACTGCAGAAGATTAAATGAATTGCCCAAGATCACCCAGTGCATGGTGACAAGATCCTTTCTCTCTGAGGTCTACCATCTTCTCGCCTAGATGCAAACAGAAATGTTTATATTTTCATTTTTATGCTCTAATCTGTGAGATGCTCCAGTTCTTTGCAAGTTGTGTGCATTTTGGGTGAGGATTTCCACAACTTGTTTTTTCTTTTTTAAAAGTCCAGAAAGGGCTTCCGTGGTGGCGCAGTGGTTGAGAGTCCGCCTGCCAATGCAGGGGACACGGGTTCGTGCCCCGGTCCGGGAAGATCCCACGTGCCGCGGAGCGGCTGGGCCCGTGAGCCATGGCCGCTGAGCCTGCGCGTCCGGAGCCTGTGCTCCGCAACGGGAGAGGCCACAACAGTGAGAGGCCCACGTACCGCAAAAAAATAAAAAATAAAAAAAATAAAAGTCCAGAAACATCAAAAGCATAAGATTTTAAAGAAGGAAATTTGTAATTTTCTACTAACATATCAAAGCGTAAATTTTAGGTTAAGACCTAAGTATATGTAATTTATTCTTTCTTGAAAAGTCTGTAATCACATGTAAACTCAACTGAATATTAATTGCGTGTATATTTTGGCCTCCCTTAATAGAAGTTAAAAGTTCATTTGTAATGCATTTATTATAGAGTCAGGGAGGGAAAACAAAATGCATACCAAAGAGAACACATAGAAGTAAGATGCCCTGGTACAAATGTCTTTTGAAATTCATTAGCTGTTACCGATGAAGTTCAGTTAGAACCCTGCGGTTAGAACCACGTGGGAAGTATGTCCATTGGGATTCAGGAGTGAAAGAAAAGATACCTGCTTGTTATTAAGACCTGAAGTGTGTCGTAATTGGGTTGAATTTCTACCCAGATGGTCCCCCTCATGCTGACATCTGCAAAGTGTGGATAAAACTGTGTTGAGGTGCTATCTTCTGTGACTGCATGGACACATGGTACCCAGTTAAAAACCAGGAACTTGGAGTCCTTCAAGCAGACTCCTGCTAAACCATACTGAGAAAGCTGTGCTTCCTGGAGCATGGAGGTTCCAAGTAGTTTCACTATCAGAAAAGATTTGGAATTCCTTAGAGCAGTTATAAATGTTTGGTCTTCCATCCGGCAAATCAATGACAAAAGTGTAGATTCAAGACTGTCAGAGTCTACATCAAGTTTACAGTCGTTATCCCTGAAAATGTAAGTCATTAAAAAAAATGCTTTTTTAAAGTTAAGTTGTGAAATGTCATGTTCAAGTATGTATTTTCATTTGATTGGTATTTTTCTAAGTGAAAAGTCTAGCTGAGACTTAGTCAAAAAGAACCCCCCATGTGTATGCCATTTTTAAAAATGTTTTTAATGGGTAAATTTATTATCACATATTTTAGCTGGCTGCCACGTTTTACAAATTATTAACAATCCATGTTCTCCCTTTCAGACAACAGAAAGATCAGAGTAAATGGAACCAAGGAACCTATAGAGTTTAAATCGAATCAATGGTTTGGAGCAACAGTGAAAGCTCATAAAGGAAAAGTGGTGGTGAGTATCAACCGTGTGCTGGTGGGGCTGCTTTGGAATAACATGTATACTGAAATGTTTCAAAACTCATATCTACAAAAATCCGTTCATGTAAGAATATATCAGATTTTCAAAGATAAGCTATCAGCATTCCAAAAAAAAATTTAGTGCTTAAAATTAAAGAATCTATTTTAGTCTTTAAAGCTACAGGAAGTAAAGCTGGTTTTCCAGAAAATTGGTTAGATCTTTTCAAATATTTCAAACACAAATAAGGAAGATAGAAAAATAAAAGCTAAATCCTAAAAAGGTAAATATTTTATTGCTTAAGATTGATTTAAAGGGCTGACTAAAGTTTGACCAGAGAAACAGGACTACTACTGTTAAGATTCTTTAAAAGTTAATCTACTGTGATGTCATTGATCCTCTTTAGAACTATCAGAAAGTTTTCTTTAAAAATATAACTACCAATTACATGGTTCTCTGAGTACACTGATACTTTTTAAAGTAAAAATTTCTCACTCACAGATAGAGATCTTTTGGCTTTAAAATGCTATGACTTTGTGATTCTCTTCTCTGTAGCTCCGAGTGATAATACACGTCTGGTTTACTGAGAAATAAATAACTGTATTAAGTTGATCTGGAAACTTTTTTGTTATTGGGGGATTTTTTTTTTTTTTTTTTTTACTATTGGCTCTAATTTCCTTACAAAATAAAGCAATAACTTTTGCTTTTGGGATTTGTTTAAAGGTGTTTGAATTATAATTTAATAAAAATAAGTATCTAAAGGAAATGCCTTGCTTTATTTGGTCTGTGGTTAACACCCCACAGAAATTTTGACATGAAACAAGTAATATGTAAAACATAGATAGCCCTCTTTAGTGACAAATCCAGAATTTACAATAGGCTCTCTGTAGAACTGCATTTGCATTAATATAGTTCTCACATTCCAGGATTGGTAAAAACTTTTGAATCCTTTAGTGATTTACAATGTATGTGAATAGCTATTGAAAAGCTAATTCCATCTAATAACTATTTGGGGTTAAAAAATCTTTGGTACTATATTGATTTTGATTAAGTCTTGAAAACTTATATTATTGTGCATTTATTCAATACTTGTAGAAACCTTCAGAATTATTGAACGTGAAATAACACACCATGTTCATAATAAATATGCTTAATTTGAGGGCATGCTTGCATTTTCAAAATTATGTGGTAGGAAATAGGATAATGTAAAGTACCTTTCAAGTTAATTTTTTCCTTGAGCACTGAAACTTAGCAGCATAAAGAATTAAATTCTACGCTGTGTGACAATTCTTAGAACTTCAAATTGCTGTGAACAGAAGTATCGATTTTGAATATCCAGGTATCATGTGTGTTTGGGTCAAAGCCTGAAGGTTATCACATCATCGTGTTTCACATCAGTGTGAAACTGAGCAGGTATAAAAAAGATAACTTTTTAGGGCTGATAGCAGGCAAGCACTGGAAAGAATTTTCATGGCATTTAAGTGTTCTATGGTGATATGGAAGGTGATGCGAGTTGGCTTATACTGAGCCACATAGGTAATGCTTTCCCTTCCAAACTCCTACTTTTCACCATTCCACCTTATGTTAAATGTCTTAACCACACAGCGCCCGAAGTTAAGGGGACTTAGATGAGTTAGAGAGCTTTTCAGTATTGGCTAAGACCTCACAATACAGAGAGAGACAAAAACCCAAAAAACTTAAGTTATTTTAGGAAAGATAACTTATATTCTCAAGTAAGAAGGGTGCTACTTAGTAAAGTTATCTAGAAGTCATTACACATTGGACTGATTACCAAGGACATGTTTGGAATCATGAAAAGACTTTAAAATCAGGATCTGCCTTCTCTTTTTCTGGCATTGTTTTAAGTGTGATGTCATCAAATTAGGAGAGAGGCTAGTGGTTCCATATTCTAGAAGTCTCTAATTCTGCATCCTTAGAAATGAGTGGTTGAATATTCAGGTAAAACACAGTTACGTAGGATTCGAGCTAGCAAAACAGAAGTCAGAAAGGTGCCTGTGTTTTCTACCTGTTTATGTTTATTGCCTGTCTCGTTCCTGGCACAATTAATTATTTAATTTACTTAAAGAGGATTTCATATATTCTCTTTTATATTTGATAATCCAAGAATCATGTTTTTCTTGCCATTGTTTAAATTAATTTTTGTTTTGTCATGAATAAAAACTATCAAATGAAAAATAAACCCACTCTGATAA
The DNA here is from genome assembly GCF_002837175.3 of Physeter macrocephalus. Taxonomy (NCBI): domain Eukaryota; kingdom Metazoa; phylum Chordata; class Mammalia; order Artiodactyla; family Physeteridae; genus Physeter; species Physeter macrocephalus. Next base: position 11,536,610 of record NC_041224.1, read on the forward strand.
GGGGGTAGCAGTCCAAATGTAAGTCATCGTTTTAAAAAAACTGTCAGGTACACCCTCAGTGATAAACCAGAGGAATCCACAAAACAGAGGTTTACAAACTTGTCTGCATCCTTTGATCTGAAAGGAGTTTTTCTTTAAGCAACAATTAAACCAAGAAAGGAACTAGTTCTCTTTTTAAGACATCATGCTGATTCATTCGCTGTTTAAATGTTGAATTGCTTTTATGTAGGTCCAATTAAAAAAAAAAGGAAAATATGAGTTCTTTGCCTTTAGTAAATATTTACTTTTCCTAGGCTACTTTGATTTGATTTAAAATCCTGTGGGGGAAAAATCTCATTCCTTTGTATATGCTTAATTTGTTCCAATTCTACGGTGCATTAATGTTGAAATATTGGCTTTGGAAGTTTAATTAACTCTGACTACCGAGGTACTCATTAGCATACTGGAGGCCAATTAAGTCACTTAATAATTTAGCATTGTTTGTTACAAATTTCGGTCCATTCATCAACAAGTCAAATCAAAGCACTGTATGAAGAATCTACATCAAAAAAAATTTTATTGTCTCTGATGTTTCCCAGGCCTGTGCTCCATTATATCACTGGAGAACTCTTAAACCGTCGCCAGAAAAGGACCCAGTTGGCACTTGCTATGTAGCAATTCAGAATTTCAGTGCGTATGCTGAGTACTCTCCTTGTCGGAACAGTAAGTTATTTTCATTCTTGGAACTGAAATTTAGCTCGAGCTTTTCTGCTATAGACAGTGCAGGTAACCCCAGAACACCATTGGTAAGGAAAAAGCAATGGGGGTAAATATGATGAACGGTCTTACAGGATGCCTTACTGTAATGTGAGGACCAAGACACGGAATTCTGCTGATCGTCTTCCGTGTTTTAGAAATTTTCTGGTTTTAGATATTCTGCAGTCAAATTGATTGGTTCCTTATTTTAGGCCTTAAACTCTCCGTCTCTACTCAAAATTCACACTGCATTTGAAAAATGCTAACTGTCCGCTTGTTAATTGTAGGAATGGTGTTAATTAGCGTGATTGGACCCAAGGGCACAGTGGATATGAGTTCTTTACCTAGCCTGTGTTCTCGCTGCCTGTTGCTTTCTTTGGCAGCTATGTACTCAGGTTGTCTGCATGATATACTTTTCTTCTTAAGGTGTTTCATCCCGTTTTTCAAAAAGATTCTGTACATTTGGAGTCCACGTCTCATCTGGTAGTTCTAGAAAACTTCTGATGAAGTATCCTTTAAAGCAAGTCTGTGAGTGCCATCTTTGGGACACCGTTGTTCAGTCACTGATCTACCCGAGGCCTTTTGTGAATTCCTCCAGTTTTCTGTGTATCATGTAGATCATTAGGATTTTTCAGCAAGAAACCAAGAGATTTGCATTCTTATTCTTGATAATTCACAAGACCATGTTAGGGAAAGAAATGGCATTGGAAAGAACATTCTAGTGACTGATTTCAGGATACTGATGTTTAAAAACTCAACCCAAATTAGATTCCCAAAACTATAAGTAAAATTTCCCCATTCCATGTGAATATTTTTAAATTTCTAGATTAATTTAGGCCAGATAATGAGCAACTATCAGAAATCAAACAATGAAGGTAGAGAATGGATGGGTGATATTAGAGGGTTCGTAAAGAGGCCTCTGAGCTTTAGAGACCTAAAGGGCTGGGAGTGAAACAGCTAACTCTGAGGATTTGGGTGAAGATTTTGGCAAGGAGAAGATTATGACTTCCTGTTTTAAAATACTGAAATAAATCATCCACGCCCTCACATCTTTTTTTTTTTTTTTTTTTTTTTTTTTTTTTTTTTTTTTT
>NC_041224.1:11538667-11588553 GCF_002837175.3 Physeter macrocephalus
GGGGGCGAACCCGGTTCCCCTGCATCGGCAGGCGGACGCGCAACCGCTGCGCCACCAGGGAAGCCCCACTCCCTCACATCTTAATGAATGTCAGCTGAACGAATAATCCATCAACTCAGAATTTTATTTTAAATGGCTTTTTTTTTCTGTTCAGTCTAAATTTTTATTTTATTTTATTTTATTTATTTATTGTTGGCTGCATTGGGTCTTCGTTGCTGTGCGCAGGCTTTCTCTAGTAGCGGCGAGCGGGGGCTACTCTTCGTTGTGGTGCACGGGCTTCTCATTGCGGTGGCTTCTCTTGTTGCAGAGCACGGGCTCTAGGCATGCAGGGGGGCTTCAGTAGTTGCCGAACGCAGGCTCAGTAGTTGTGGCGCACGGGCTTAGTTGCTCCGCGACATGTGGGATCTTCCCGGACCAGGTATCGAACCCGTGTCCCCTGCACTGGCAGGTGGATTCTTAACCACTGCACCACCAGGGAAGTCCCTTAAATGGCTTTAAAAGAGGTGTTCCTGGACTTTTCCTGGTGGTGCAGTGATTAAGAATCCACCTGCCAGTGCAGGGGACAGGGGTTCGAGCCCTGATCCGGGAAGATCCCACATGCTGCGGAGCAACTAAGCCCGTGCGCCACAACTACTGAGCCCGTGTGCCGCAACTACTGAAGCCCGCACACCTAGAGCCCATGCTCTGCAACAAGAGAAGCCACCACAATGAGAAGCCTGTGCACCGCAACGAAGAGTAGCCCCTGCTCGTCGCAACTAGAGAAAGCACGTACGCAGCAACAAAGACCCAACACAGCCAATAACTAAATAAGTAAATAAATAAACTTAAATAAATAAATAAACTTAAACAAATAAATAAAAGAGGTGTTCCTTATAGATAATAAGACTCAGTTATGCATTCATTCAACACGTGTTTTTTGAACACACTGAGCACTAATTATTCTATGTTTGGTGAATAAAGCATAGGACAAGAAAAAGCAAACCCCTGTCTTCAAAACACATATTCTAGGGTGAGAGAGAGACAACATATGCGTAAATATATAAGTTCAGATCCAGCAATTCCACTTCTGGGTATTTATCTAAAAGAACTGAAATCACTATCCTGAAAAGATATTTGCACCCCCATGTTCACTGAAGCACAATTTACAATAACCAAGTCATGGAAAAACCAAAGGATCCATCAGTGGATGAGTGGATAAAGGAAATATGGAATAGATAGAGATATGGATATGGATATACACACAATGGAATATTATTCAGCCATAAAAAAGAATGAAGTCTTGCCATTTATGACTACATGGATGGATCTTGAGGGTATTAGGCTAAATGGTGTAAGTCAGATAAAGAAAAATACTCTGTATGATCTCACTTATATGTAAAATCTTAAAAAAAAAAACACACAAACTCACAGAAAAAGAGTACAGATTGGTGGTTGCCAGTGGTGGGGCGTGTGGGTGTGGGTTAAACGGGTGAAGGTGGTCAAAATGTACAAGCTTCCAGTTATAAGATAAATCCTGGGGATGTAATGTACAGCATGGTGACTGTAGTTAGTAATACGATATTGTATAGTTGAACGTTGCTGTGAGAGTAGATCTTAAGAGCTTTAAAAAGATTGTAACGGGGCTTCCCTGGTGGCACAGTGGATAAGAATCCACCTGCCAATGCAGGAGACATGGGTTTGATCCCTGGTCCGGGAAGATCCCACATGCCGCGGAGCAACAAAGCCTGTGCGCCACAACTACTGAGCCTGTGCCCTACAGCCCACGAGCCACAACTACTGAGCCTGCGCTCTAGAGCCCATGAGCCACAACTAGTGAAGCCCTCGCGCCTAGAGCCCATGCTCTGCAACAAGAGAAGCCACCGCAATGAGAAGCCCACGCACCGCAACAAAGAGTAGCCCCCGCTCGCTGCAACTAGACAAAGCCCGCGCGTAGCAATGAAGACCCAACACAGCCAAAAGAAAAAAAGATTGTAATGATGTGTGGTGACAGATGTTAACTACATTTATTGTAGTAATTATTTCACAGTATATACATAAATCAAATTGTGTTGTACACCTTGGACTAATGTCAATTACATCTCGACAACAAAACTTTTTAAAATCATAAATAAGTTTCTAATATAATGTCAGGTAGTGAAAAGTATTACAAAGAAAAATATAGCAAGGCAAAAGAGTAGGGAGCGACATGCCTGGGTGGGGAGAGGAGCTGTTTCAGACAGGACGATGGGAAGGGCTTCTCTTAGCAGTTATTGGAGCAGGAAAGCAGGAGCTTTCCAAGCATGGCATCATCCATTAAGAGAGATATTTTGTGTCATGTTCCACTCAAGGTGTCATGCCGCAGCGTTCTGTAAGAGGTCCTTATTATTATGCTAAAGATAAAGGTCAGGGAATTCCCTGGCAGTCCAGTGGTTAGGGCTGTACACTTCCACTGCAGGGGGCACGGGTTCGATCCCTGGTTGGGGAACTAAGATCCCGCAAGCCGTGTATCATGGCAACAAAAAAAAAGTCAGGTAGAGCAATAAATAAATCCTGAATTTATTCATAAAATTTATGGTAGAGCTGAGATTCAAAACTGAACTTGTTTCATCAATTTTTTACACCTATCCATATCACATTTCTCACGATTTGCTAGAGATACCTCCCCACAGCAGTAAACTACCGTAGCTGAAATGAGGAGCCCGTCCTTCACATGCCTCTTACCTTGACGATATATCCTCTTCCAGCTAAAATCAAGGATGATTGTTTAGAAAACATGTCACTGCTTCTTGTTCTGCCTTTTTGTCTGACTGCCCATGTGATGGGAGAGCTCAGATTAAAATACAGCATAAGCCATCTAGACTTGCGGATAAGAGTTGCAGGGTGAGTGTGAACCCTTATCTAAAAATTTAAAGTATAGTATGCTCTCATTTTGAGTTACACAGGTATATTATGTTGCCAATTTATTTAGCGTTTACCTGTGTCAAGCTATTCTTTTATTTAGGAAAGTAAAGGTGAAGTTTATGTCAAGTTGCAGAGTAGCCAAACAAATGGCCAGGAATTCTGTTCAGTCTAGTACACAACTCCAGTGTCACATCCTCCTGGTCTCTCTCTCACTGGAAGTACTTCCTTCTCAAATGCACCCAAGGAGCCGGCTTCCCGTGTTCCCTAAGGAGTTCACAGTTCATAAACACAAAGCCACCTTGTTCATGAGCGTATGGTCAATATCACAGAACAGGGATATTACTTTCAAAAGAGAATTTCAAGAAGGCTCTCATGTTCATGTCACACTGCAAAGCCCCTTCCCTGACACTTTGAGCAATTTGGGTGGTAGTCTGCTGATTCATATTAATGACATGCCTGTAGCTCTTACGGTCATTCATAATTTAGACGGCAATGGTTTACACACACCTTTCCATTCTCCTTGGGAAGCCAACACATGATAGCGTGATTCCCTGGATTCCTGAGTTTACTCTACAGGGCATAATTGTAAAGTTCACAGATGCTCTGAAGTTCTAGGAAGAAAGATTCCTTCAGCTCTCATAAACTATAATTGTAAGAGAAAAACCCACTTTGCAAAGGAAATAACCTCCCATTTCTATTATAATCACCACTTCAACATTTGAAGTTGGTTGCTTTCTCGATGAATTTTATGAAAAATTACTGTTTTCTCTTAATTTTTTCAGTTTCCTGTTTTGCAGCAAAATGATTTCAGAGAATGGTCCTGTTTCTTCCTTTCTGAATAATTTACAATATTGAAAAAGTCAGAGTTGATTTTCAAAAGGATTTATAAAAAAGATTTATGCAGTAAAAATACATTTCTTAAATACAGTCAACACATCTATGTTCACATAATCATATATCTTGTGTTCATATATATTTCTGGTTGCATACAACTATTTACAGGCATGAACATCTAGAAAAACGGTACCTGGACATTTGAGACTTTAAGGAACTTTGTAGCATTCATAATTATAAACCACAAAATATAGTTATAAAATAAAATGTATTGTAAGGTACTGTGCACTAAACATTTGTTAAGAGGGTAGATCTCATGTTAAGTGCTTTCACCACAAAAAAAACAAACAAAAAAGCAAATCTGACTGAGGGTGGGGAACACAAGAAATCTTTTGGAGGCGATGAATATGTTTATTCCCAGGATCGTGGTGGTGGTATCATGGTATGAGGCATATGTCTAAACTCATCAAAACGTACACAGTAAGATATGCATTTTTTGGGTATATTAAGTATAGCTCAGTAAAGCCGTAAAAAAAACTTAGCTTAAAACACACACACACACACACACAAAGCATCGACATTTGAAGTAAAAACAGATCATCAAAAAAATACAGTACATGAAGTAGAAAAGTATTTTAAAATATCAAGGGAACATCTGGAAAGAACGGCTGATGACAGTGCTAAAATTAGCTAAGTACTAACCAAAGAAAAGAAAAAACAGAAGGCATTCTAGGGAAAAAGGCCTGATCCATTTCAAAAAGCTTCTGACACAGGCACATGTCCAGCCTATAAATTTTTCCTGGGATGATAAGCATTTCCTTTCCTGCCCTCTTATTTTAGTTTCCATTCAGAAATATCCTCGATAAGAAAGGAGTAATTATTTGCATGTTTGCATCTAACTGTATAATGACTGAGATTCCCTCTACTGAACTATATTTTGGTTTCAATTTAAGCACTTTAGAAGTGATACTCTTTTAAAGTACAAGTGACAAGTAGTACATTTTTCATCCTAGTGTCCCAGGATCCTAATATCCTGGGAATCCACAGGTTGACCTGCCTATGGTTTAAAAAACTGTCCTATAAAAAGTCCTATTGGACATTCAGCTAGTGAATTACATTGCAGAGAGTATAAAATAAGCCATTGCTAGAGAGTTTTCTCTTTTGTGAACACTAGAGTCCCTGTGAGAGGCAGTGTGATCAGAAATGCAATGTCCAAATTTACATAATGATACTAGAAGAATTTGAAGTTAATTTCCTGTGAGAGATCAGGACATTGAAACTCTTATCGGTGACCCCAGCAGAAAGTGTCCACCCAGGTGACTAAATTCAGCTCTCTCTTTCTCAAGGCATTGCTTTACTCAGAACACGTGGGCACCACAGAAACATATTATGGCCCCTTGGGGAACTTGGAACATAGTTGGGAGATGGAGGTTTTATTTCTTCAAATAAACCTGAGTTATAGAACCCAGTATCGTGACTCCAAGGGACGCTATTCCTATTTGCTCTTGCTGTACAATCACAGCGCCATTTGGGACAAGAAAACAGATTGCAATGTATGTAAGAAATTATTTGGAATAAATTTTAAAAATAAATATAGAACACATATTGATCATTTTAAATTTAGAAGTCTATAGATAAAACAATAGTGTATCCTGAACTGGTTATTAAAATATATCTTGGGGATAATGACATCATAACATTTGTGTATCTTTTGATCATTCCAGGCAATGCTGATCCTGAAGGTCAGGGTTACTGCCAAGCAGGATTTAGTCTGGACTTTTATAAGGTAAATTCTTTTGATCTTATAGCTTCTAAAATTTATTTTATCTGTTTGATTTTTTTTTTTTTACCCCCTGCTTCTCATTCCACCCCCCAATAACCACCATCAACAAAAGAACATTTAGGTATACACCTGGCCTGTTTTGGCAACTTCTTTAAATTTTTTTGTTTACTCTTTATTTTTGATAAAGTAATCTATACATATGGCAATTTATTAAATAGTAAAAAAATCATGAAGAACCTAGGGGCAAGACGGGAATAAAGACGCAGACCTACTAGAGAATGGACTTGAGGATACGGGGAGGGGGAAGGGGAAGCTGGGACGAAGTGAGAGAGTGGCATGGACATACATACACTACTGAACATAAAATAGCTAGCTAGTGGGAAGCAGCCGCATAGCACAGGGAGATCAGCTCAGGGCTTTGTCACCACCTAGAGGGGTGGGATAGGGAGGGTGGGAGGGAGGGAGATACAAGAAGGGAGAGATATAGGGACATATGTATATGTATAACTGATTCACTTTGTTATAAAGCAGGAACTAACACACCATTGTAAAGCAATTATATACTCCAATAAAGATGTTAAAAAAAATAAAGACACATGGAATAATGGTTAAAACAGTGAAACCTGCTTGCTACACAGCGAAGAGAGTTGTTTAAGGAATTGGATTTGAAAGACATTCTGTAATGCATTTAGAGAATTGTTTAAAAACCTATGTAGGAAAATGTTTAAAAGATTGCTGTGTACAAGCCACTTTGACAAGAGTGTTATACCAGGGAATGGATGATATAAACATTCTTTAATGCATTTAGAGAAGTGTTTAATGCCCTTTGATAATCTCCTCTGCTTGCTTCCTTTGCTGGTTATGTATTAAAAATGGTTATATGAGAAAAAAAAAAAAAAGGAATACACAGGCTGAAAAGCAACAGTCTTGCTTCGTTTTTAAATGAAAATCTCAAAAACTCAGTAAAGAAACATGCTTCTAAAAAGATCACAAGAATCTATGTTTTTATCTCTTAGGTGTAATTGACTGATTAGATTTCACATTAGTGTTAATGTTAATTTCGCGTATCCTTTTACAAATTAAAAACAGATATTTAATGAGAATGTGGGCAGCAAAGCTTCCATGGTTTTGCAAATACTGCAAATTTCATCAGTGTCTGAAAGTTTACTCTTTTTCTCCCACCCACCCCCACACTAAAAGTTAAGGATGCAGGATAAGGAAGGTGGGGCCGTAAGTAGAAAGGAAAGTTTTTATTTTCTAGTCTGGAGTTGTCACTCCCTCTCCTGGGAAGGGGTGGGTTTGCAGATGTATAGGAAAAAAAACAGGCATTACTGTGGCCTTGAAGTAAACAGAAACCAAATTTTCTTTTTATCGCTAAGGCTCGAAAGACCATGTCTACTAAATTGCACAGGATGAAAGATGTAGATATTATTTTTGTTTGTTTTTTTAAAGAAGATGTTGGGGGTATGAGTTTTATTTACTTATTTATTTATTTATTTTTGGCTGTGTTGGGTCTTCGTTGCTGTGCGAGGGCTTTCTCTAGTTTGTGGCAAGCGGGGGCCGCTCTTCATCGCGGTGCGCGGGCCTCTCACTGTCGCGGCCTCTCTTGTTGCGGAGCACAGGCTCCAGAGGCGCAGGCTCGGTACCTGTGGCTCACGGGCCTAGTTGCTCCGCGGCATGTGGGATCCTCCCAGACCGGGGCTTGAACCCGTGTCCCCTGCATTAGCAGGCAGATTCGCAACCACTGCGCCACCAGGGAAGCCCCCAGATGTAGATATTTTGCTTACCTGAGGCAGTGCCAAAAAACTGAATTTATATATTCTCAGGGGAGAGAATTTTACTTACCTAATTGAATCTAATTAAAATTATTTGATATGCTAACACACTAAATAATTGAAAGCAATAAAAGGAAAGAAAATGACCTGCATGACTCAGATATAAGGGCCTCTTTTAAAAATTACTTTTTATGTATAACTGTTAGAGCAATGCTTATGAACAATGATTTCTCACCCTTAAAAAAAAAAAGAAACTGTTTTTCTTTTCCAATCGTTGTTGCCGTTTCTGTTTTGTAGAATGGAGACCTTATAGTTGGAGGCCCTGGCAGTTTTTATTGGCAAGGTAGGTCCTGTTAGCAGAGAAGAAATGCCCACGGGTTGTTTCCAACAGGGAGAGGAAACAGAAGTAACATCAAGTGTTGAATTTTTATTATGTTAATTTTATCTCCATAGTGGTAGTCTCTCCAATGAAGGAAGCATCATTTCAGTTTGTACTTTGTGATATAAATGATATTTTAAAATACTGTTGCAACTTAATTCCTTTATTCATCAAATGCTTACTGAGACCATGCCAGGCTTTGTGCTAGATGCTGAGGGTACAGTAATGAGTAACCCGCAGAGGTTAGCAGCTGGGGCAAGATGCAGGCATTAATCGAATTACTCACACGAGTACTTAAGAAACCCCAGGCATGATACTCACTCGGAAGGTATGTCAAGACGGGGCCATGAGAGCATAGGAGGCTTCTCCAGGGTGGCGCCATGCAGGTATGTTTTGTCCTCTGAACACTGGCCGTCGAGATGAAATACCACCTGTGCTCTGCTCAGGGAGCCCTGAGCCCAGGTGCACGATGGCGTCTGCACGGGAGGGTTGACTTCCTCTAATTCTTAAAAAGGTGTTACATAAGCCGGCATCAACCTTAAGGTCAACGAATTTGGAAGCAGCAACCCTGAACTGAGCTCTGAACCCCAAGTAGGAGGTAACCAGGTGAAGAGAGGAAGGGTTGTGTGAAAATGTTCTAGGGCATAAAGGAGCCCGGTGAGCTGAGAATGGAGGGAAATCAGGGGACTAGAGTGAAGAGCCGCTGAGTGGGAGGGAGGGGTCCCACCCTCCCTGCAGGGCTTGCAGCCCCAGGTAAGCAGTTTTGTCTTTGTCTCCAAAACAATGAGAAATCCCCGGTGGATGGCTGGAGTTTAAATGGATTGCCTGAGGTAGAATAAGAATGTGTTGTTTGTTCTGAGAATAATGGGAAACCACTGGAGAATTTGAAGCATGGGATGCTGTGATCGGATGTGTGTTACACAAAGATCACGCTGGCTGCAGTGTGGAAAATGGATCGGGGAGTTGGCCAAAGTGCAGTATCAGCCAAGTTATAAGGTTATAAGCTAGTTCCAGGTCTATAAGGTAAACCAGCTGTAAGGTTCAGATGAAGATGTTTGCTTCTTAGAGTGGTCATAGTACAGACTGAGCAAGGGGCGGAATTTGAGGGATACTTCGGAGGCAGAATGAACAGCTTGGATGATGGTTTGGATGTATGTGGGCGAATAGGAAGGATGCCAAGGATATGTTTCTGACTTTCGTAACTGAATGGTTTTCGGTGGGTCCCAGTCCCTGGAATGGAGAAAGCCGGGAGAGAAGGGGTTTGGAGTGGATTGGGGAAGGAAGATGATGAGTTTACTTTTGGTTTTGTTGAGTTTGAACACGTTTGAGATGTCCAGGACTTTTCACATAAGTATTTAGATGTATGGGCTTAAACTCAGAGAAGATATCTAGGCTAAAATAAAAACTAGCATAGTGGTGATAACCAAAGCCATGGATGTGAATGGGATACCTAAAGAGAGATTACAGAGAACGCAGACTTAATTTCGGCTGTAAAGTTTAGAATCAGGATAGAGTAGAATATGAGAGAGATGACTAGTTGAGTGAAGTTTTTTGGGTTTTGTTTTTTTTAATGGAGGAGACCTGATCACGTTTAAAAGGCCAATGGGAAAGATACAGGCGAGATGGATTTATGATAAAATTTTACATGAAATTACTGTTAAGCTTAATTCATACATATACAACTATGAACATCAAATAATTAACCTTTCAGTCTTTAAACATTATTTTGCAAACTGGGAAACAATATATTTTATGCAGAGGATGGGTATAAAATAAAAGTGATGTGTTTAAAAAGATTTTGTTCTAATGCACTTGATTAATTTCACATAATTCTTTCCTTACGTTGAAGAAAAATGTCTGATATAGATGATATGCTGACAGTTAGCCACGTCAGGGGGATAGAGAGCATTTGTCTGAGATAGATAATTTAAAATTTTACTCAGTCAGTCTTAAGATTATAATATTTATAGAAGCAACTAAAGGAAATAAGCAAAGGCGGTGTGTCTGTGGGAGCAGGGAAGGGAATATTTAGCTTTAACCCAGAGAAAACTGGCAAATTCTACAGACGTTCAGAAACTCATGTGTAAATATGATTGTCTTAATATAAGAACAGTCATTTCAGGCAAGGTCACTTGGAGATATTTACGGCCTGATTTAACAGTTTTACTCTTTTGGAACTTCAGACAGAAAGACTGTGGGAATGTGTGAATTCCCAAGAAATAGTTTGGCTTTAAAATTAATACTAAATTTTAGTCTCTTGAAAGCATTCCTCCAGTTTTCTCCCAAAGAGCATGAGCTCACACTTTTTCCTTAGATTTCCATAATAAATATAGGAATGCGTAAAAGTTGTAGTGGAACATTGCTGGCCATCTTTTGGGTTCATGTCTATGCCAATACACTCATATTTCAAGACTTCTGATAGTGACTATATTTGGGGCAGATTCGCCAGTGTTCTTATCATGCCAATGTTGGTGGCCACAGATTCCCTTTTTGCTAAAATTCTGGATCTTGCTGGGCCTCGATGCTTTCCATTGTCATAATTTTATGCTTTATGTATATATTTTAGCATAAGATGTGAATGACTCAGAGATTACGTAATTCATTCCTTTAGCTTAGCTGATATGTTTTACAACCTATTAACTAAGTAAGTGATTTCGATTTAATACATCTGTACTTTGAGAGGCGACAAAAAGTCTTATTAGAATGCCAAAGAAGACCCTGGTTGTAATGCTGAATATCCTAATAGCAAAAGCATGTGACCTTAGGGAATGCACTCAAGCTCTTTAGGCCACACTCTTCCCACCTGTAAGAAGATATATTTGGGGCTAGATGATCTCAAATCTAGATGATGTTTCTGCTAGCTAGAATATTCTAGAATATTTAAATTACAGATGAATAGTTGAGTGAAGTTTTTTTAAATTAATCACATAAATTTTGCCTACGGGTGCCCTCACCCTTAGAAATGTTTATCATGTGGAGGTGGAGGAAGTAAGCAAGGTAAAGGCAGGAGAACTACAGATAAATTAAGGGGTATTGGATTAACAGATATGAACTACTCTATATCAAATAGATAAGTAACACGGATATACTGTACAGCACAGGGAATTATACCCATTATCTTGTAATAACCTGTTATGGAGTATAATCTATAAAAATACTGAATCACTATGCTGTGTGCCTGAAACTAACGTAATATTACAAACCAACTATACCTTAATTTAAACAACCGAAAAAAAATAAATGTTGTATGAAAACAATTACATAGTTCATCTTTGGTTCTTCTATCAGAATGGAAAGCTTTAACCAGCTGTCAGCAAATTTAGCCTGCAGTTCTAGTGCCAGGCAGGAAAATTCATCGTCGAAAATGCAAGCAATCTCGTGACCGTTTTCAAGGGTGTGTGTGTTGTTCAGACACCCTGTGTCTGTGCGGAGAGGGCCTGCCTCTCATGTTCCTTCAGTTAATCTATTCATTTGTTTGAACACAGGTCAGGTGATCACTGCCAGTATTGCAGATATCATTGCAAACTACTCATTCAAGGACATCCTGAGAAAACTGGCTGGAGAAAAGCAGACAGAAGTGGCTCCTGCTTCCTACGATGACAGTTACCTTGGTGAGATGCACTGCTCAAGACATTTGCGGTTTCTCAAAAGACAAGCATGTTAAATGTGGAAGCAAATCTTATTCCTCACTTATAATATTTGGCACCTTTTGCAAATTTTCTTCTCTTACTAGCTTCGAGTGGACTCTTAACTTTCTTTTCTTTTGATTCAGCCATTATATGTAGTCTCCATAGTTTGATAGCCGTTTTATAGGCTCCGTGACAATCTCTTGTAAATAAAATATTTTGCCAGTTGTAGATACTATGTATTAGTGAGGATGCCCCGTACTAGCCGGGCAACATGATGATGACCCTTTCCAGTTTCTAAAGAGAGCAAGAGATTTTCCAGTTGCTAGAATGTTCTCAAAATTTATTATGTGCAAACCACACAATGCCGTTTCATCACTATTGTTTGCCACCTTTGGTATCGTATTGGCATTTTGATTCCTTGATGAACTTTTAAAAATTGTAGTTATCTTTTATCACCTCATCTCACTTTAGAGCCAAGTGAAGTTTGTGGGAAATCATCACGAAAGGTATTAGGAAGTAAGCCTTGTTGGTGATCAGAAATTGCAAAACCTGAGCACAAGAGATACCTTTCAGAGTAATTATGTCTGATTATGATGAGTCAGCAGCTCTTAAAGTGCAGCCACCACCATTCACACATCAAGGTGGGCGATGAAGCATTCCTACTTCTAAAAGGGACCTCAGAATCCAAAGGTGTTGCCAGGCTCAGAAGTAGCAGATCTATTATGCTTCCAAGATTTAGTATAAATCCTGGTTTGATTAATTTTTCTCTTCATAGAACCCTGAACTTTTATGTAATAGGATTTGTCGGGATTTCTGCACAGAGTACTACTATGGTGGTGCCTTCGTATTTCTAGCTGTAGAGCATTTGTAAAGCCTCCAAACGTGTGATTCGCCTGTTTCTTGCTTTCCAACAGGATATTCCGTTGCTGCTGGGGAATTTACTGGGGACTCCCAGCAAGGTGAGAAACGTTGTTGAAATGAAGCCCTCTATTGGATCGGCCAAAACATTCGTTCAGGTTTTTCCATGTGACGTTACAGAAAACTCGAACGAACTTTTTGGCCAGCCCAATATGAAACACGGGGAAAAGTGCCGTGACCTAAAAAGCTCTTTTAGGACTGTGATTTTTAAACAATTCTGAAACTTTTAATCAGCACAACATTTAATAACTCCTTTGTGTTACAGCCATATGAGGCTGCAGGCTCCAAAGTTACTAGTGTGATGGCTGATTTTTTTTTTTTTTTTTAAACCAAATTCTGAATGTTTGTGGGAAATGAGAAGCCGTGGTTGCCAGGTATCTCACTTGGTATAAGCCCCTTAGTCTTCCCTGTTTGGCAAAACTGATCTCGAAATCAGTCAGCTCTGTTATATCTGACTGTGGTCTGTTTTTAGGCGCCCCTAGTAAACATCCATACCTGTGTCCGTGAAGCTGGAATGCGGTGTAAAGTCTAGAATCTACTCAACACTCAACATCTCTATTTGAATGGCTCTTCCAAACTTAAGAAGCTTATACCTGAACTCCTGATCTTTCCACTTAAACATGCTCTACCCTCCATCAGCTCCATCTCAGTAAATGGCAACGCCATCCTCTGAGCTGCGCAAGCAAAAAAAACCTTTCAAGTCAGCCTTGGACTGTGCTCTTTCTCTCACACCCCATCCATATCTAATCCATGAGCAAATCCTGCTAACTAAACTCAAAAGACAGCCAGAATCTGCCTACTTCTCACCTCCTCCACAGCCTCCACTCTGATCCAAGCCCCCATCAGCACTGTGGCAATAGCTTCCGAACGGATCCTCTTTGCTTTCCTCTTGGCCCTCCTGTGGTCTTCCCTAGATCCAGCGGCCAACGTGGTCCTTGAGGAACAGAAGTCACGTGGTGTAACTTCTTTGCTCCCAGTGATTGCCCCAGCTCATTCTGTGTAAAATCCAAGTCTTGACAATGACCTAAAAGACTCTGTTCATGAGGCCCCTATTTACTCTGACCTCAGCTCCTAGTCCTTTACCCCTGACTCCTTCCAGCCACTCCAGCCACCCTGCCCTCCCTGCTGTTCTTTGAATACTCCAGACACAATTCTACCTCAGGACCTTTGCACATGCTATTCCTTCTGACTAGAACATACTTCTCCCAGATCTCCATAATATTTACTCCTTCACTTCCTTCAGTCTTTGGTAACATGTCATCTTCTTGCCAAGACCTTCCCTGACCACCCCAATAAATCATAATTCCTTCCGCCTCCCAATTCCAGCACTCCCAGTACCATTTTACTGCTTAGTTTTTCTGCGCTATACTCATCCCCTTCTAATATGACATTTGACTCTA
The DNA here is from genome assembly GCF_002837175.3 of Physeter macrocephalus. Lineage (NCBI taxonomy): Eukaryota > Metazoa > Chordata > Mammalia > Artiodactyla > Physeteridae > Physeter > Physeter macrocephalus. Next base: position 11,552,266 of record NC_041224.1, read on the forward strand.
CTTTTCAAATTGACTGCCCCTTCCAGCTCAAGTGTAAGCTCCATGAGAGGAGGGAATTTTGTCTTTGCTCCGTGCTGTATCCTATGTTTGCAATTAACATTTATTTGTTGGTTGAAGGAGTAAATTTACTACTGAAGAGTCCAACATCTAGGCCAAATGGATCTTCTCTGATTATTAACTCTCCAACAGCATGAGCGCCCAACTCTGCTAGAGTTTATTACATCAGACAGAATTAGTGCTAGAATTTGTGCTATACCTTTAGGACTAGGTTTGGGGGAAGTGAAATTTGAATGGAAGGGGACTCTTTTCCAGGCCCCCTTTCTTTAAATTAAACTAAAATGTTGACCCCAATGGATCAAAGGATAGTTTAGATTTATAGAAATGAGAGCTGGAAAGATCTTTGATAATCAGGCAGTTCCAACTCCCATTTATTGTAGGTGACTGGAAAAAAAATCAGTTTCAGTGATTGATCCCGGGTTTATGGCAGACCCAAGGACTGAAACCACTATTTCCTGAATCTAGAGCCATATCACGGTGCATTGGAATGTGCTCCCCGCTTTTCACCAGAGTTGCTTTTTCTACCTCTATTATTGAAGCTTCCCTTCCTCGCATACCCTTGGCTGCCAGGTTGTCCTCTGATTCTGTTCCAGGGGGCAAAACTCAACCATTTATGGTATGTGGCTTTTCCTTAGGTAACTGAAATTGTTCGAACACAGTAGTGGGTCAGAAGCTATTACTTTGTACACTAGTACAAAAGACCAGTATGAAAGACAGTGAAAACTGGAGAAATCAGAGTACGAGGTTTAACTGACAAATCACTCACAGATCTGAGAAGCCAGGCTTATGTCCTGGAGGCAGAAACACGTGGAGAATGTGATGGAGACAGGTAAATCTCAAAGTACGACACTGGGTCTTCTGCTTTCTCTTCGTCTGTAGCGGAAGCAAAAGCCAGTGCGCAACTGCGGCTTCAAACCTCCATCTCTCTACAGGATCCATGATAGTTACTCATTTAAGAGGCACCCTCCTTAGCTGATGTGTTGTGTAGCTTTACGGTGTACTATGCCACTCACCTTGTAAATGACTATTTCCATCACAGAATTGGTTGCTGGGGTTCCCAGAGGAGCACAGAATTTTGGATGCGTGAGTACTAAGAAGGCGTTACACGCTACATTCTCTACATACGCAAAGAAACATTTTGCTGCATACAGTCTTCAGATCTTTTAAAATGCCCTTTAATAGGGAGCACCACTGATCCACGCTGTCTGCTTACGAAAAGGGACGTCAGATTCTTTCCTGATCTGGGTGCAGGACCAACCCCACAGCCTGTGGGGCCCCCAGTGTAAAGTGAAAATGCCTACAGCCCCTTGTTCAAAATTGTGGAGAATTTCAGGACAGTGACAGCTGGGCTATCCCAAGGGTGGGTAGGGCTCGTCTGCGTGGGGGACCCTTTGTGACTGACCGCACGGGTCACGCGCCCACGAAGCTAGCCTAGCCCTATGCGTGCGCATAATCTGGGAATAGGTGCAGAGGATCCCACCGTTGATGTGATCAGCATTTTAATATGTCCCATACGGTGGACATAATAAGGTCCATTGTTATTTCACTAGTGTATTAGTTTGCAAGGGCTGTCGTACCAATTGACCCCAAACTGGGTGGCTTATAACACCATAAATTTATCCTGTCACAGTTCAAGAGGCCGGAAGGCTGAAATCAAGGTGTGACCGTCACGTTCACACCCCTCCCACGCATGTAGGGGTGGATTCTTCCTGCCTCCTCCAACTTCAGGTGGCCCTGCCTTTCCTTGGCATGTGGGAGCTTCACCTGAATCTCTGCCCCGGTCTCCGTATGACTTCTTCCATCTGTGTCTGTGTGTGTCCTCTCCTCCTCTTATAAGGACACCAGTCATTGGACATAGGGCCCACCCTAAATCCAGGATGATTTCATGTCAAGATCCTTAACTTTACTTATCTCATCTACAGAGACCCTATTTCCAAATAAGGTCACCTTCTGAAGTTCTGGATAGACATGAGTTTTGGAGGGATACTATTCAAACCCATTTACCATAAAAATAGGAAAGGAAAATAAATCGACCTTACGAAAAGAAAAACTTATATTTTGAGTAATGTTTAAGTCTGGTAAACTTATAATATCTATAGATTTTAGGTTGTCTGGATAGAATTTAAAAGGAATATTTTTGCTACATGGATAATACTTTAAAATTTCATTTTTTTGCAGAGAACCATAATCATCAATTTCTCATAACAGCATACGCACAGAAATGAAACTTAGATTACATTTTTGATTAGATCAATTAACTGACTATCAGATTAGGGGCTCTCAGCGTTCCTGAATTCAGATTTCTCTACATCAGATTAGTAAGCATGCATTTTGTCTGAAAGGATCCCAGATTTAACCATAAACAAAAAGTTCAGTTGGATTTTTTAAAGATCGTTCCTTTGGGCTTATTTCTTTTTACATATAGAGCTAACCATTTATGACTCCTCACAAAAGTTTTAAAATGATTTAAGTTAAACGTTTTAAAAAGTGCTCCAATTCTATGCCAAATGATGTAACCTATCTAATTTCTATGATTTCAGGTTTCAATCATTAACTCTACAGATATGACCTTTATTCAGAATTTCACTGGTGAACAGGTGAAGACATTTTAGAATCAAATAATGGATGTCACTCGGCACTAATAGTATATTGTAATATGTTATTTATTCATTCATAAAATAAATATTTACCGAGCACCTACCATGTGCTGGAAACTCTTCTGAGGACTGGCAGTGTAACCAAGTATCAGACAGACAGGATCCCAGCTCTCGCGCAGCAGTACGGGGGAGGCTGATGGGGGGTGACAATTAACAAACAAGTAGATGCCCGTGATGATTTCAGAAAATGATAAGTGATGTAAAGGCGGAATATGCTCCCTAAAAGCCCCAAAGCCACTAATTGCTGAAGTCCGAGAGCAATCCTGTCATGTTGCGGTCCTCACGTAGTGTGTGCTGTGATGAATTCTGAGTTACCCGCCTTCCACCCGAGAAGACAGAGGCTGCTTGTAGGGTTCACATGTTGGTCAGTCAGTGGGTCTGGGCTCTGCCTTCCTGTCCTCACAGTGACTGGAACCCTCCCCAGTCCCAACATTATATGGAAGATAAGCGCTCTGGTTCTGGTCCCTTCCCCCCAGGGGGTAGGTATGGCCCCGTACCCACCGTCACTGGCTGGGGTCTTATTCTCAATGGGTCAGTTGCCCGCAAACAGGCTGCTGTCATCCTGCTGACCTAACACGGCCTCTGAGGTCACACTTCATTCACTACCCTGGGTTTCCTGGGTTTTTGACCTGTTGAAATCTGTCACATTTCTTTAAAGGATGAATGTGATACTCCCGTCGAAGGGAGCCAATTGTGAGTTGAATTCATTTCTCTGGGCAACCAGCTTCCTTTCCTAACCACCACACCAGGGCAAGGAGCTTCTAGCAAGCCTCACACTTGACTCCAGCCAAGTAACATCTTGGCCCACGGGATCCCAGGAGGATCCAGGTTTAAGATCCTGAAATGCTCAACTCTTAGCTACACACAGAAATTTGGAATCGTATATTTGCCAAGCAAATAGAGTTTTTTAAAGAACACAGAGCATTTTTGACATTTCCTTCCCCAAACTGGGGCTTTAGTCTATCCGTTACTGTGCAATTTTCAACAAAGAATTAACAATGTCCCTCATGGTACTCTTGTGGTAAATACAGAGATGTAAGGCTGTGATGATAGTGAAGTTGGGTGGATTTATAAATTTTGAACCATGATTCCCAAGTGGTGACAATTAATGGCTTAATGGAAATCTGGCAAGACTTCTCCTTTGTCTTTTCATTTTACATTTTTATCATTAAAAGCTCTTTAAACATTGTTAAATGTGGCCTTTCTGTAACTTCTCATCTTCAATACCACCTAGTTCTGCAATCTTGAACCTCAGAACTTAATACATAAGTGATGAAATTCCTCTGAGTGAAGACCACACAATGCCACCCAGGAATAAGAATTTCACCGTATATGTTTGGAATAGAGAAAAGAGGTGGGAGAATTGAGTTATTGCATGACGCAGTTAAATGAATCATTCATTTCCTCTGCAAAGAGTATTTTGCACCTGGCACCCATGTCTTAGTCCATGGACTACTATAATAAAAATACCATAGACTGGGTGGCTAAAGCAACAAACATTTATTTCTCACAGTTCTGGAATCTAAGATCAAGGGGTAGGCAGATTTGGTATCTGCTGAGAGCCTGCCTTCTGTTCGCAGCCGTCTTCTCGCTGTGTCCTCACCTGGTGGAAGGAGGGCTAGAGAGCCCTCTGGGGTGTCTTCTCTAAGGACACTAATCCCATTCATGCAGGCTCAACCCTTCGTGACCTAATCACCTCCTGAAGGCCCCACTTCCTAATACCATTATATAAGGAGTTAGGTTTCAATATTTGAATTTGGAGGAGGGGAGGTATAAACAATCAGTCTATAGCAACTGTATATGTTTGGAATAGACAAAAAAGGTGGGAGAATTGAATAATTGGGTTCCACTTGGTAACTCATCTAATTTTTTCCTCTGCAAAGAGTATCTAGCACCTGGTACCTACTCTGAGCCAAACACTGGTCAGACAGGGCAGAGAGAATGAGCAACACAGACGGAACTCTCTGCCTTGTGTGGGGCACACTTTCCAGGGGACTGTAGGCTGATTAAATTTGTAGGTGGTAGGAAGCTAAATCGGCTAAATCAGGGGTCCCCAACCCCTGGGCCACGGACTGGTACTGGTCTGTGGCCTGTTAGGAACCGGGCTGCACAGCAGGAGGCGAGCAGCGGGTGAGTGAGCGAAGCTTCATCTGTATTTGCAGCCGCTCCCCATCACTCCCAATACTGCCTGAGCTCCGCCTTCTGTGATCAGCACCAGCATTAGATTCTCATAGGAGCACAAAGCCTACTGTGAACTATGAGAATCTAATGCCTGATGACCTGAGGTGGAGCTGAGAGGTCTGACTGCACCGAGACCATAATAAATCAATTGCTTGCAGACTCATATCAAAACCCTATCAGTGACGGGCAAGTGAGAACAAGCTCAGGGCCTCCACTGATTCTGCATTATGGTGAGCTGTATAAGTATTTCATTATATATTGCAATGTAATAATAATAGAAATAAAGTGCACAATAAATGTAATGCGCTTGAATCATCCTGAAACAATTCCCACCCCCCGCAACCTGGTCGGTGGAAAAACTGTCTTCCACGAGACCAGTCCCTGGTGCCAAAAATGCTGGGGACGGCTGAGCTAAAGCATTGGATGGCAGAATATGGAACTGAAAAATTCTGGCAAGCTAAAACTATCGGCCACATCTGAAGAGATTATAAACCTTGAAAACATAGGTTGAAAACAAAAATATAAGAGCTAGAATGTAGAGAGATTAGGCACACTGGTTACACTCAGAAAAGACTTAGAAACCTTAGCAGACGATAAACTCAATATGAATTGACACAGAGACGTAGTTTACCCTCAAATTAAAACCTTTTTATGCTTCAGTGATATAAAGAGTCCAAAGCAGAGGGTGTCCATCCTACTTATCTTCTCCCGTCAGTGTGCTCATGGGGTATCATCTTTTCTTTCGTATCCCATGTTGTATCTCTGAGAAAGATGGGAAGCCAACTGAAAACACTTCCATAGGAGATTTCATATGGACATGGAATTAGATTTATTCTGTGACATTCAAGATTGCAGAACTAGGTAGGAGCATTAAGGACCAGATGTTACAGGAGGACCAGTTTTAGCACAAAGGATTCTAATAGTTGTATCTACAAATTGAATGGGCTTATTGTTGAACATCTCCAGAGGATGTCTGAGCAGATGTCATGGGTGTTGTGAGGAATGTTATGCATTAGGTCAGGGGTTAAACTGAATGGCTCGAAGACTCTGTCCGTGTCCAAGGGTCTATGAATTTAAATGCAAAAATGTGCTGCAATGTGGCTAATCTTTCAGGGAAAGTTGAGAGATGACTATAAAAATGACTTTTGGAGCACAAAATATATCATCTTATGGTTTTCCTTTGCAGATGGCATCTTACTTTGGATATACAATTGCAGTATCAGATGTTAACAATGATGGGTAAGTTTATAAGAACTTCCTCACTCACCAGGTATTATATTCATCCTTTAAGATGTTATATTTTTTCCTTCATGAAATACATCCTTCCATACTTCCTCAACAAGATCGAGGCTCTCTTGTTTTAACTTTGTTTTTTAGTCCAGGGCAAAAGGATACATCTACGAAAAAATTCTCTATCATCCTTTTTTATGTCTTTACCACATCTGCCACTTCTAAGAAAGGACTATTTTACTTAGTTTTATCTTTGATTTTATGAATTAAATAGTCCTTGGCCATTTGACTTCCATAGCCATTGAAGAATTTGCTCATCTGCCTTCACCCTTTAGCACATGATATTCATAAAACATTTGCACATAAATATTTTTTCTCCTGACAGTGCTTTAACCAACATACTAGTGACCCCCATGCAGAAGATGAAATAATAGTATTATTTTTTTTCAGTTTGTGGCAGTAAATTATAGTTGAGCTTGGATCAAACAGCATGATAAATTGTGGTTGTGTTTATTACTTCAAAGAAAATTGTTATTAAGCAACTCTCTGATCCACGAAAAGCACCTAACTGACAGATAAGACAAATGATTAAATAAGAAAACCAGTAAATTGAGATGAACTGATTATCCATCCAATAAATATTGTTGGAGCACCTACCATATGCCAGGCATTGTTCTTGGGTGCCCAGAATGTAGCAGTGATTAAGGAAGAATAGGTCTCTGCTTTCATGGAGCTCACATTTTGGTAAGAAGCAAGTATCTGAAAAATCTGAACTACGTTGCCTGATCTGGGCTACATCATGGATAGACACTAGCTATGACCTCTACATAGCTAGAAATGAACTTTATTTATTAGGCGGTACCATATGATTGGAGATAAATTTGGTAACTTTTGTACCTCTTGGAAAATATCTTTTTATTATTCTTTCATTTAACATATATTTCTTGAGCATCTTCTATACACTAGCACTGTTCTAGGTGCTGGGATACAGCAGAGAACAAAACCAAAACCCGCACCCTCATAAAGGTTATACTGTAGTTTGGGTGGGAGCTACAGACAAAAAATAAATAAGTCAAATAAAGATTATGTTAGATGGTGATGAGCTCTATGCAGGAAAAAAACAAAAAAAGAAGGAAGCAATCAGGATGTCCTTTAGTAGGTCAATGTGTAAGTATTCTGTGGCCCATCCAGACAATGGAATATTATTCAGTGCTAAAAAGAAATGAGCTATCAAGCCATGGAAGGCCATGGAAGAACCTTAAATGCTATTACTAAGTGCAAGAAGCCAGTATGAAGAAGCTTCATACTATATGAGTCCACTAGATGACATTCTGGAAAAGACAAAACTATGGAGACAGTAGAAAGATCAATGGTTGCCAGGTGTTAGTGTTGAAAAGAGGGATGAATTAGGTGGAGCACAGAGGCTTTGTAGGGCAGTGAAAGTACTCTGTATGATACTGCAATGGTGGATTCATGTCATTATACATCTTTCTAAACCCACAGAATGTACACCAGCAAGAGTGAACCCTAATGTAACCTGTGGACTTTGGGTGATGACGATATGTCCATGTAGGTTCATCAGTTGTAACAAATGTACCACCTGGTGCAGGATGTTCACAGTCGGGGAGGCCTTGCCTATGGCAAGGGGGTCTGTACAGGAACTGTCTGTACTTTCTGTGCAATTTTGCTTTGAACCTAAAACTGCTCTAAAAAATAAAGTCTATTAATGAAACTTAAAAAAAAAAAAACAGAACGGGGATAGAAAAAAATTGGGAGGGATGCAATTTTTATTCAGGTCAACAGGGAAGGCCTGGGTGTTAGGTTAGGTGAGGGAGCAAAACACAATAGTATATGGGGAAAAGTGTCCAAATTCCCAGCGGAGCGGGGAGCTGCTGGCATAGTCAAGGAATATCAAAGAGGCTTGGAGAGAAAGTCTGTGAGCTGCTTTACACAGCACCACACGGACTCTGCCATGGATAGAATGAGTCTGTTTCCAAGAAGGACACATCATCTTGAAAACCCCTGGAGAATTCTAAGCAAGGGACTGGCCTGCACCCACTCTGGTTTTAGCAGCCATGCTCTGTCATTGGGTCTCCATGGAGTGAGGCCTTCTGGGAGCCCATTGCCATAAGCCAGGTGAGGCAGGACAGTGGCTTGGACCAGAGCAGTGGCAGGAAAAGTAGAAGTGGTTGCACTCTGGGTCTATTTTGAAGAACGCAGATCTTATCCTGGATAAGATCTTTGAACGCAAATCTTATCCTGGATAAGATCTTATCCTGCAGATAACTGAAAATGAAGTTGCTTTAACCTTCAGCTGTCTGAATTGTGGAAAGGAAGTAACAATTAGGACCACCATGCAAAATGAGCAACCTGGATGGACTGGATCTTTGAACGCAATCTTATCCTGGATAAGATCTTATCCTGCAGATAACTGAAAATGAAGTTGCTTTAACCTTCAGCTGTCTGAATTGTGGAAAGGAAGTAACAATTAGGACCACCATGCAAAATGAGCAACCTGGATGGACTGTATCTGTTATCAGAGCCTTTTAGTCATTTAGAAAAAAATGGTGGAGGAAGAACTTGAGGTCCAAAACATGGCATACTGTCCAGATATAGGAAGCCCATTCTTTAGTGAAAACAAAAATCCGACAGTGGCCCTTGGGGTAAGTGTAGACACATTTCCCTCAACAGATAACAACACAACACGCATGAGGGCTTCTCTCCTGGGAGCCAGGCAGCATTTTTTAGGGCACAGATCACCCAGTGTGTTTCCTTCTGTAGTTCACTCCCTTTTCAATCCTTTCAGCTTTCCCCCCAGTGTCACAATATGCCCTGCAGGGCACCATGTCCTTCCTGAAAACACATTCATTCTAGCCTAAAAAAAAGTTTTGTGACAATGTTTATAGGACTTTTTTTTTTTTTTTTTGCCACATTAAGAAAACTTGTCAAAAAAGGACCTCATTGGTTTCAAACATAGGAATTTTCCAGGGATGATTTGTTCTCTCTTGATGTTCTTAAAAATTGCTATGCACATCATTTCTTTTTATTAGGTAGTATATTCTGAATTCTTTAGACTGCATTGAAAAATACATCTATTAATATTGTCATTTTTAAAGAAAAAAGTACCTATAGATTCTCAGTCTGTATATTGTTTGCTGCTCTAATTACTTAGATGCAACGTACATTCATGGTCCTATAATCAATGAGTGTGCTCTGGAAGCCAGTGAGAACATCGCATCCCAAATAAAGATAGAGAACTCACGTGAAGTCTGAGATTACAATAATGCATATATAACTTGCCATCATTTTTGCAGCACCTGTTTTTCTAGAACAATCACTTGATATTGTTGGCTTTCAGATAGACACAAATAGGGAAAACATGGCATCTTGTGTTTCTAGGTCTATACTTGATCCCAGGACGGGGGCCTGAAAACCACTAATTACTGTGACAGCCCGTGTCCTCACGTCCTGGGGTGGGTATTCATCCCCAGGGAAGGTACAAAGCAAGCCATCAGGGCAGAGACATAAACCTGCAATCCCTCAGAAATCTTAGCAGAATGAGAAAAAAAAGGCAGTAAATCATATGCACGTGTCAGTGACTTTTCCTAAGCTCCTGTGATGGCTCCATGTCAGGACACGTGTGGCCTTGTTTTGAGAAAGAGTGCTTTTGTCATTCTCAGTTTCTGACAAGATTTCTAGCAGGGACCCTAAGGCTAGAATGGGATTTGCAGCAAACACAAATCTCTATCTCAAATGAAGTTTTCCTGGATATAAACCTCAGTTGGTTGGCAGTTTCAAATGCAGAAATCTTGATTCTCCATTGAAACAACTGTAGAACTTAACATGCTATTAAGCAATCACATTTTATCTTTATCATGAATGATTAGCAGACGGTGTTTTTATTTCCCTCAAAGTACCTTTATGTGTAATAAGCCTAATAGCACAGGACAATCTGTACTACAATCCAATGAAACTACCTAAAATTCACCAATGAGGAAACGGAGACACAGAAGTTAAGTGAGTTGACCAAGAGCACACACTAAGTAGGGGAAGGTCTTGATTAGTTCACAGAACTTTTGCTGACTTACCTTATAAATTTTTTGTTCACTTATATACAGAGAACTCTTTACTAAGCTCTATAAAATACCTAGTAGGAAAGCATATATATAATTTCAGTCTTCAAGGGTTTAAAATCTGTAAGAATTAAGAATTTTTAATCTAGTAAGTGAGTACAATGATTGACATGCCTCTCACTTACAGGATCTCACAGGGAGATCACCTCTGTGCTTTGTGACCATGAGAGGGGTGGGATAGGGAGGGTGGGAGGGAGGGAGACGCAAGAGGGAAGAGATATGGGAACATATGTATATGTATAACTGATTCACTTTGTTGTAAAGGAGAAACTAACACAGTATTGTAAAACAGATATACTCCAATAAAGATGTTAAAAAAAAAAATAAAATGAATAATACTCTCTAATAAAAAAATAAAATAAAAAAATAAAAATTGGGAAACAGATAAATTAGTATACTTGTTACTGAAGAAATCCAATAATAACCTGTAAAATATTTTTAAAATAAAAAAATGTATATTTAAGGTGGACAACATGTTTTGATATACATATACATAGTGAGATGATCACTGCATTCAATCTAATTAACATCTCCATCTCTGTGATTCATCTGTATCCATCTAACTGGGTGGTCCATCCATCACATAGTTACTGTGTGTGTGGGGGGTTGTCTGTATAGTAAGAGCACCTAAGATCTACTCTTTTAGCAAATTTCCAGTATACAATATAGTATTATTAACTATAGCCACTATGCTGTACACTGGATCTCTAGAACTTACACATCCTACATAGCTGCAACTTTGTACTTTTTGACTAATATCTCCCCATTTCCCCAATCTCTCCACCCCTGGTAAGCACCACTGTCTACTTGTGTGAATTTCACTTTATAGATTCCACATAGATATGCACATATAGACCTATCTATATTCATATTCATGTAACAACATACAGATATTGTCTATAACATGTATACAGATATACATATACATACACATATAGAATACACATGGATTTCAATGACCTTAAATAAGGGTTGGGGTAGAAGAATAGCATATACATGTGTTTTAGTTTTTACTCTGTTTTGCTTGTTGATAAGAATCTGTTTATTAAGTGTGCATTTTATTAATTTCCATTATTTTTATAAACAAGCTCATACTTCCACTTTATAAAAATATAAAACCATAATTTCAGTTATTTTCACCCAAAGAAACTTTAAGATTGTCTTTGATGATGCTAAAAACAGCTGACTGATAAAAAATTCAGTTATGAATGATTTTCAGCATCATGGCATATAAGAAAAATCAGTTTGTTTGATCATATTAAAAGTAGCCATACTAGGCTGCTGCATTTGACCAAGTCATTAGTTTAACTCATAAATAATTTTAGAGAGTCTATAACTCCAATTTTTAAAAAATTCACAAAGCCCTTTCTAGCTTTCCCAGCATTTATCAGTGATTAAGGAATTATAAATGAGCATTAATCAGCAGAGTTTCATAATAGAATTGAGATTTAATTCCCTTTCTTTACCCAATTTCTAATTTTCCAATAGCCTTTTTTTTTTTTAATAGCCTGAATCTTTCAAGTCTTGGACCTGAGTGGATGTTGTACAGTGACTCAGAATAGGATTAAGAGCATCACTCATCTAGTTGATCATTCATGGTTCAGAAGTTAGGACTTACATTTTGTGGAATTGAACCAGACTTCCCTTTCTCCATCTGAGAGATAACTAAGTACTATTGTACGTGAGACTACCTAGTGAAGTTTCTTTCACAGTGTATGTCATCCTCTCTATCCACTGTGCAACAAAAGCAAAGTCCCTACAAATGCTCCAAAACCCACCATCAGGGAAAAAAAAAAAAAAAGACAGTGTCGTTAAGTAATGTGACCAAATAAATAAACTGGTGGGGACTTCCCCAATATTTTTTTATTTTAAAAAATCTCCAGGTGTTACGAGTACACTGCAAAAGTTTAGACCAAACAGTTAACTTGCATGCTGGTTGGTGGTTGACCTTGTCAAGCCTGTGACTATTTTGGAAAATATAAACAAGCTGGTGACATTAACTTCAGTTATCTTAAGATAGCCAGAACTACAAAATCTTTCAATGTAAACCCTGTTAGGAATTTCTGGACAAATTTAACAGCAAAGGGAGATAGTATTTTCCTCTTGAGCCTAAACAAGCAAATCTGTTTTTTAATTTTCTTATGGCTTTTTGAAACAAAATATTCATACTATTTCAGAAATTCACAGAATTACGGTTTAATCCAGTGGATGGTTTTAGCCTCTGCAGGGCCAAAAGGAACTACAGTTAGAGAGAGTCTTAGCAGCTAGTTAACTTGAGAGCATTTTAGAGAAAATTTATTTGAAAGGAAGCAGCTTTGAGTAACTGTGTTTTGGTGCTAGATTTACTCCAAGTGGGTTCTCTCATAGAAGAGAAATCATTATGATTCAATTAAGTAGAAAGTCTAGAAAATTAAAGCATAAAGAAATTGCAAATTAAATTGAGTTCTGTAACATAGATGATAAGCTATATTTGTTCTCACCTATCACAAAACAATTATATTGATTAGCTATCAATTCTAGTACACAGCCTCCTAACCTGCATTCTCTGAATAACTGCATTCTGCAGACCAGTCACAGGCATTAGCATGCACTACGGACTATTGTGAGAAAAGAAGAAACAGAGAAGTTTATATGTTAAATCAAGATATTTTTTTATTTTAAAAAATCTCCAGGTGTTACGAGTGGACTGCAAAAGTTTAGACCAAACAGTTAACGTGCATGCTGGTTGGTGGTTGATCTTGTCAAGCCTGTGACTATTTTGGAAAATATAAACAAGCTGGTGACATTAACTTCAGTTATCTTAAGATAGCCAGAACTACAAAATCTTTCAATGTAAACCCTGTTAGGAATTTCTGGACAAATTTAACAGCAAAGGGAGATAGTATTTTCCTCTTGAGCCTAAACAAGCAAATCTGTTTTTTAATTTTCTTATGGCTTTTTGAAACAAAATATTCATACTATTTCAGAAATTCACAGAATTACGGTTTAATCCAGTGGATTGTTTTAGCCTCTGCAGGGCCAAAAGGAACTACAGTTAGAGAGAGTCTTAGCAGCTAGTTAACTTGAGAGCATTTTAGAGAAAATTTATTTGAAAGGAAGCAGCTTTGAGTAACTGTGTTTTGGTGCTAGATTTACTCCAAGTGGGTTCTCTCATAGAAGAGAAATCATTATGATTCAATTAAGTAGAAAGTCTAGAAAATTAAAGCATAAAGAAATTGCAAATTAAATTGAGTTCTGTAACATAGATGATAAGCTATATTTGTTCTCACCTATCACAAAACAATTATATTGATTAGCTATCAATTCTAGTACACAGCCTCCTAACCTGCATTCTCTGAATAACTGCATTCTGCAGACCAGTCACAGGCATTAGCATGCACTACGGACTATTGTGAGAAAAGAAGAAACAGAGAAGTTTATATGTTAAATCAAGATATTAAACACCATTTGGCTGTAGAAAACTTGAATTCAGATTCTTCATAATGAATAGTCTCACTGATGGGTTCCCTCAGCCCCCTGTCTCTGTTTATCACTCTATTTATGCTTTGCTCTTCAGGGAAATATTTATAACGTTTTGTCTCAAAGAACACGTGAAAGAATGAGAACCTGCGCCTTGCATTGTATTATTAGAGTGGACATGATACTTTTTTAGACATAAAAAAGAGACATAAAGAAAACCTGTGTGAGTGCTACATAGAGATGTAAAGAAAACTGTGCTCAAATATTAGACATTTCAGATAAGATGAAATTTAGTGTGTATATCCTACTTTTATAAAATGCCTTTACATAATAACTTAGATCTCATCCAAACTACCCACATGACACAAACAGAAAAGATGGTTTTTAGTGAAAACCTCATCATAAATATTGCTTCATCATTATTCTTTCTTGAGATTACACGTATGTGTATAAAATATGATATACTTTATATATATTATATATTCTTAGAATGGCACCCAGTCTGTTACGCAACTACTTTTTCGGAAGCTCAGTAAAGAACGTCTTTACTAATAAATATTTTTAAAACTTTAAACTTGAATTGGGTATATTCTAAAAAAGGATATGACAAGTAAATTTTGAAATAGCCTAATAGCACGCATGGCCTACCGCAGTGGTTTTTCAATGAGTTTTTGGCCCTGTGGGATCGTAATCGGAAATACATTTGACATCGGGACCCACTACACACACACAACCGAAACAAAAGGTTTCATGGAACAGTATTCACCCTTAGTATGTGTAATGCATTGACTCATATTTTCTATTGTATTCTATTTCATTTTTTATAATTGCTTGTCAAGACCCATTAAACTGATTTCACGATCCACTAATGAGTTGCAAATCAAGATTTTAAAACACCAGCCTAAACAATAATATATACCGTGACTCTTAAGTGGTACTGCTGACATAAAATATTATTGACACTAAATGCAAAATATTGCACAAGGCACATTGAATCAATTGAATCCAAGACAGTTATTGTCTCTCAGCTTTATGAGAACACAATTATAAATTAAGAACAAATGTCTTTCTCCTATTTTGGCATTTAGAACATTTTAGAAGGCTTACACTTAAATATCTAGGGAAATCTATTTCTACAAAAATAAATCAACGTTGTCACAATAGTCCAAGAATCCAAAGATCCCATGGATGTGCTAATCTTTCACAAGCATAGGTTGAATAATTTTGCATTTCTAGAACTCCACAGTGTTGTCAGTGAGAAACGTAGTGAGGTAATGTGTCAGTCCCTTGTCCCTCAGGGACCAATTGTATGGCTTTGTTCCTTCTGATGAGAATGAGAAAATGCTCAGTCTCTGCACTAGAGAACCAGTGGTTTTAGACGTCTTTGAACTACAAGGCAGCAACACACACAATTAGGTGTTTAACAAATGTCTCTTCATACTGACAAAAATAATAACAGAAAGAGAGGAAACCAGCTTCCTCCAGGGCAAAGCCTGACGCCTGGAGCAGCCCCAGTCCCTGCCTTACTCTTGGCCTAGATAGAACACAGAAGCACGGCAAGTAAATGCATTTGGAACATTTCTTTTAAGATTTTTTTTTTTTTTGATGCGGACCATTTTTAAAGTCTTTATTGAATTTGTTACATTATTGCTTCTGTTTTATCTTTTGGTTTTTTGGCCATGAGGCATGTGGGATCTTAGCTCCCGGACCAAGGATCGAACCCTCACCCCCTGTATTGGAAGGCGAAGTCTTAACCACTGGACCACCAGGGATGTCCCCATTTGGAACATTTTTAAGAAAACGTTTTACCTAAGTGTGTAGCAATCCAATTGCTGTCTCTTTCTTGAAATTTTTTCAGCCTGAAAAATTATCTACTGGTTTTCTGCTATAATATCTACATCTACAAAGAAAAACTATAAATTCGCATTTGGGAGGAAAATTTTGTTTTCTAGCTTTCTAGCCAGTACGAGAACCTTCTCTGGCCTCTGTTTTATTTGAATGGAGGTAACAAGAGAAAAGAGGAGGACAGGCTTTATTTTAAACCTTATTACTGCAAGAAAACTTCATAATATAAATGTATAGTTAGCTAAATTGTAGACAAATTCTCATCCATGTTTAGAAAAACCTATTTAGGTCTTTCTGATACGTTTTACTTGTGTAAGTACATGTTCTGGAAATGCACCAACAAGCTGAAAAGGGTGAAATAGCTGTGGTTTTCTTAAAGTAGTAATTTTTAGCGTTGCTAAAAAGTTCAGTGTGATAATTTAATAACACTCTTATTTTCTTACAGCATTCTATTCCGTAGACATAACAAAGCAATGAAAGAAATATGACAATTGTAAAATATCCCTTGGAAAAGGAAATATACCAGTGGAAATGTACTAATCTAGTTGATTAGAAATCTACCCAACAGCATCTCATGTCTGTGTTGACCTCTTTCTTTGTTCCCTGCAGAATGGATGACATATTGATCGGGGCACCTCTCTTTATGGAACGTGAATTTGAGAGCAACCCCAGAGAAGTAGGGCAAGTTTACCTGTATTTGCAAGTGAACGTGCTGGTCTTCAGAAATCCGCAGATCCTCGCAGGCACTGACGTTTTCGGGAGATTCGGTAGTGCTTTGGCCCATTTAGGAGACCTGAACCAAGATGGATACAATGGTAATTTACACCAATGCATGGAAATTACTTATGTGCCACAATTTCATGTTACTGTTGCATGACGGAAACAAGAGACTTCACAGTGGTTGGTGTGTGTGGTACAGTTCTTCTGATTGGTCTTTAATAAACTATCCAAAATCTCAAGGCAATTTAAACTTTAGCTTTGGCTAATATAGATGTTACAAGGAAATTTTCTCATGTTGATGTAGGGTGTCATATGACAGCTCTAAACAAAACAGCAATTATTTTTAAAATTGACATATAGATTTATGACTTGAAGAGAGCTAGGGAATGTACTATATGTACAGAGTCAAAACAAATAAATACATGTTGATATATTAGCAAGTGCACTGCCTTCTGAGTAACTCATATGGCTTACGTACAGGTTATGCTGAATTTTAATTGATCTCTCAACTTCAGCTTAAAGGCACCTTCAATGTTCGCTGTTAAGCAGTGTTAAATTCTTAGTTTAGGTTTGTGGTTCTTTAAGTTGGGAATTTATGAATGCCTGCTAAGTACCCTCTCCTCAGAAAAACATACCAGCTCACACAAAATTTTGCATACATTTTCAGGACCTTTAAGTTAAGAACCAAGGTAGACTGGGTTTCTTGAAGTTCCAGGGAGTAACAGGAATTTGCTCCAACAAAATAGCTTAGGGAGTATTCCCATCAAATCAAAGTATTCATTAATACCTTCAGCAAGCAGTCATGTACTTGTATGATTTCCTTGAAAAAACACGTCTCAGCAATGTATAGTTAGTAACTTTTAAAGTACCATAAGACATAAATGCATACTAAAAGCTCATGGTTCCAGGGAAACTTTTTAAAAAAGAGACAAGTTCATCTTTAACTGATTTTGTCGCTTTCAAAAACTGCCCTATTCCTAAGCACCAAATGAAATAAATAATGCTAAATTATCTGTGTAGTCATCTTTTTCATCATCTCTTCTATTTGTCTTTTCTCTCAAACCCTTAATGATGCTTTTAAGAGAAACATTTCTAACAACCTAAGAGGGGTTGTGCCTCTCTGAGCCTTGGTGCCCTTAAAAGGATGCCAAAATGAGATGTAACCAGGGGACAGATATAAATTCACTGACTCGGAGGATGTGAAGAAAGTACCCCTTTCCACCTACCGTATGACAATATCTTTATTTTCCACAACGATCTGAGTTTTTTGACAGTTTATCCTTACCTGTTAAATGAAAGTGGATTTATGATCCTTGTTATGTAGTGAAAGTCAGTTTACAATTCATTCAGTCTTATCAGACTTAGGAACAAATACAAATGGATGAATGACAAAATGAGGACACATCCCATCATCCGCAGCTTGGGCTGTTATGTTACTGTGTCATTGATGCTCTTTCTCATGTAAACCTAGCAGTCATGTACTTGTATGATTTCCTTGAAAAAACACGTCTCAGCAATGTATAGTTAGTAACTTTTAAAGTACCATAAGACATAAATGCATACTAAAAGCTCATGGTTCCAGGGAAACTTTTTAAAAAAGAGACAAGTTCATCTTTAACTGATTTTGTCGCTTTCAAAAACTGCCCTATTCCTAAGCACCAAATGAAATAAATAATGCTAAATTATCTGTGTAGTCATCTTTTTCATCATCTCTTCTATTTGTCTTTTCTCTCAAACCCTTAATGATGCTTTTAAGAGAAACATTTCTAACAACCTAAGAGGGGTTGTGCCTCTCTGAGCCTTGGTGCCCTTAAAAGGATGCCAAAATGAGATGTAACCAGGGGACAGATATAAATTCACTGACTCGGAGGATGTGAAGAAAGTACCCCTTTCCACCTACCGTATGACAATATCTTTATTTTCCACAACGATCTGAGTTTTTTGACAGTTTATCCTTACCTGTTAAATGAAAGTGGATTTATGATCCTTGTTATGTAGTGAAAATCAGTTTACAATTCATTCAGTCTTACCAGACTTAGGAACAAATACCAATGGATGAATGACAAGATGAGGACACATCCCATCGTCCGCAGCTTGGGCTGTTATGTTACTGTGTCATTGATGCTCTTTCTCATGTAAACCTAAGTAGTTAGGTGGATTGTTTAGAGCAATCCTGGTGAACACAATATATGGAAGGTAGTTTTCATTCACTGCTATGTTTAACAGGGAGACAGGCGATAGGGTTCTCTCTCGGTTTCCCAGAGTCCTCAACTATGAAACGGGTCTTGCCTACATCACGGGATGATGTAATCATTCAAGGATATAATATTTGTGAAAGAGGTTGTTTATTTCTTTCAACAAGAAACTTTTAAGTACTCTGCAAAGGTGCCTCATGTGGTCTACGCAGCCCATTAATCTGACCCAGCTCTTCCCTATCACTCACTAAGCTTCCACGTAGATCACCTTCTGGCTGCTCTTCAGGTGGGCCAAGCTCCTTGTATCCTTGGGCCTTTGCACAGTCATTCCTTCTGCCTGGAATGCTCTTTCTTCTGATTCCACGTGGTCAGTTCCATCTTGTCCCCAGATTTCAGTTTCAAGATCAGCCTTAGAGACACCTTGTCTGATCACTTCATCTAAAATAACAATCCAGTCACTCTCCATCACATCAATATTTTTAAGATTCTCTGCATAGCATTTGTCACTTTCTATCTTTTCTTGGTTATTTCTTTATTCAAAGTGTCTATTCCCTGCACTAGAATATAAGCTTTTGAAAAGCAGTGTCTGGTTCGCCGTTGAACCCACTGTGCCCAGCACATAATAGGCACTCGATAAATATTTCTTGGATGGAGGAAACACAACAAATAATTTCCTCTTGTTGCAGTACTACAGATGTTCATGGAAAACTTAAGAAGCCCTTTGGGCTGTTTGGTACTGCTCTTCGATTGTACTTAATTCTCTTTCTAAAATACTCCTCTTTATTTAAAAATTGTGTGTCTCTGTTTCTAGACATTGCCATCGGCGCGCCCTTTGCAGGCAAGGACCAAAGAGGCAAAGTGCTCATTTACAATGGTAACAAGAATGGCTTAAACGCCAAGGCTTCCCAAATTCTGCAAGGAGTGTGGGCCTCACAGGCTGTCCCTTCTGGATTCGGCTTTACTTTAAGAGGAGATTCTGACATAGACAAGAATGACTACCCAGGTAAGTTCTTCTTTCTCTTCCTACAACAGAGTCTGCTTCCTAGAAAGAGCTGTTCTCTGGACGATGCATCGTGTTTAAGCAGTTCTCTTGTACAGGTTAAGGCCAAGCTTGCCCATCACACAAAATGGTTCTTTGGGTACCATTCCAAAGCAACTTTCATGAGACTCTGAAGACAGACAAAATAAACACTCCTTTTCCTGTCAAGAGACGAAGTTATAAAAAAGCAAGATGGCTTTTAAAAAACTGCATTGGACATAAAACTTACCAACTTTGCAACAAAAGTTTGTTATTTGAAACTCCTCAGTAATCTGGTCTCCATTGACAATGACAGCCTCTGCATCAGATAACTTTTCAGAGCAGTTAATTTTAATCCCATAATTCCCTGTTGAGCTCACAGCTCCTATGAATTGACTTATGAACCTCAGCATTTCTGTCATAAGCTCATGGTTTTGGAACATAAATATTTTCCAGCCACGTTTGGGGGTTTTCCAAAGATAGAATGACTTTTAAAGCAAAGCAAAAAGAACTGGTTCGTGATACAGATCATTACCAATTCTTGATTGCTTAATTCACAGAGAGGATTCAGTGGCGAGCCATACAGCCCAGTGAGATAATTCATGTTTTACGAATGCTGTATGAAAATGTAGATTTGTCTTAAAGGATTGTTTCAATAATCGGGGTTGTTAGCAGACATTAGACTTCTCGTTGTTGTGGTTCAATTTTCCCTTTTATGTTGGTTATTTTAAGATGGTTTCAAGAAATAGTTAGAAGTCATTAATAGTTCACTGACAGCTTCAACCATTTATTGAGACCTTGTCTCCTTCCATCACCCCTCCCCTAACTGAGTATTTTCCGTATGTAGAGCATTTGCTGGTTTGGGGCAGCATTCCAATAAGCTGACTGCCTAAATATACATCACTAATTTCAATCCTTTGATTTTCTCTTCCCCTCCAGGATTAGGCAAAAAGGATACTGCAACATATTCTTATAAATTTGCCAGGAATTTTCAATGGCACTAACATAGACGTTGTAGTGGGCTCAAAGCAGATTTAGAATTATATTGTATATGAATGGGTCCTCCTTGTGGCAATTGCAAGAGTATCTAGTGAAATTCATTTTCTTGGGTTATATTCTACTAGCCTAATCAATGATTGATTAGGTTTTCTTTGGGGGAGGGGAGTCTCATACATAATATATTCACTTTTAAATAATCCCAAAATTAGATCCCCTATGTGATTTCTTCCCAAACTATGTCAGGATGATTAATGAAACTCAATTCCTGGGTCACAATTTTAGAGAAACAGTTATTTTATTTTACTTTTTAAATTTATTTTTTTAATTTTTGGCCATGTTGGGTCTTCGTCGCTGCACGGGCTTTCTCTAGTTGAGGCGAGCGGGGGCTACTCTTCGTTGCGGTGCGCGAGCTTCTCATTGCGGTGGCTTCTCTTGTTGCGGAGCACGGGCTCTAGGCACGGGGGCTTCAGTAGTTGTGGCACGTGGTGGGATCTTCCCGGACGAGGGATTGAACCCGTGTCCCCTGTATTGGCAGGCGGATTCTTAACCACTGCACCACCAGGGAAGCCCTGAGAAATAGTTATTTTAGAAAAGTTATTGTTATTCCTTATGCTCTTCATAGTCCTCCCTTAGTACCAGGGAACTGACAGAGGATGGCCATGCCTTCCACAAGGTGAGGGAAATACAGGATGTATCAATCACATAGTCAAGTCTGGTGATTTCCTTTGAAGTCTTCTAAATAAGGGCCAGGAAGGAGAGAAACATGAAACAACTTTTATCTCAAAGAACATTCCCTCCAGGGAGGGGGGTAAAGGAGTGAGACAGAGAACAGAGGAAGTAAGTACAATGTCAGCAATTGGTCATCTCTTAACTACATCTTTTTCATCCCTTCTTAACAATCAGAAAATGGCCATGTGAGGCCATTCACTGGTCAATAACTTGATCCGGTGAGGCTGATTCACTTTACAGTGATGAATGACGTTAATGCAGTGTATCCATCTGTCTGTAAAGTAAATGCTCTTTACTAAGACAGGACCATTAATGACGCTTAGTTGATTTCTTAACCTCAAGATAGCCTTGAGGCTTTCAGAGTTCATCAGTACATCTTAGACAGGAGACCTGAGTTCTGGTCCAGTTCTGCCTTTCAGATATAGATATCTTGTGCTTCATGATCGTGTAACATTTCCCCTCATCCTCATTTTCTTGCAAAAAGAATGCCATTCAAAGAAGCCTTTTTATCTTGATACCAAGTCCCAGGGACTTAATGCGAGGAAAACTGCCTTATGGGCAGGTGACTAGATCCTCCTAGCTAGTGTAGCAGATTTGAAATTTGCAGGCATAATTCAGGAATTAGACATGGAACGTTCCTCATTTTTCTATAAGCGAATCCCATTTAGCTCTCAAGCCTACACTTCTCCTGTGGTGGAAAACCTCAATCCTGCAGTCACTTCTAGATTCAGATTTAATGTCACTTGGGTAAGTATTCATTTGGATTCAAGACTCTCTCTTTCCTCCCTCTGCAGCAACTCTCCCAAGGAATGGAGTAGCAAAGGGGGTGCCTTTTGTCCAAGGATGGAGAAAGGGGTGCCTGGACCAAGCACGTCATCTGTACTTGTTGGCCTCTGGCTGAAGGATAACTCAGTCTCTCATGGTCTTTGACATGTTGCTCAAGCTTCGGTGATTAATCCAATGGTCTGCGTAATGGCCACTGCTCAAAAGTTCCATGTGTCCTGGGTCCTCCTTGTCCCATTTTGGCCTCTTCTGGTTCACTCTCAGCAAATGCTTGTGTGCCACGGTTGGGACTCGCAGGTTGGGGTCTTCAGGTCTCTGAGATTGCCTTTATGCTTATCCTAGATTATTCCTTTAGCCATTGCTAATTTTCCACCTAGGCATGTTACTCCAGCACCTAAGAGGGTTGCAGTCTTCTTGGGTTTTTCTTAAGTAGTAGCAAAAGCCCTCTTTTTCCCCAAAAGTTATTGGGTGGCATGCTTTCTAGACTCCATAGTTCATTTTGTAAACTCTGAGTTCTCCTCCTCTGTGGTCTCTCTTACGATTTTCCAAACCAGCTCTTTCTGGAACGTAAAAAGAAATACAATTTTCTTTCCCTCTGGGGTCCTGCTCCTTCAAATCAAAAGAAATCTGTCTTCAGACTATGGTCCCATCCATGAGTTTCAAAATCCATTCAACAAATTGAATGCCTTCTTCTAGGATGTATGTAGTCATCCCTGTTAAGCAATGGTCCTCAATCTTGGCTACACGTTAGAATCATTTAGGGGAACTTTTAAAAGCGCTTATGCTCAGGCCACCCTCCAGACCAGTTAATTCAGACTCTCTGGGGGGTAAAACTCAGACCACAGTAATGTGTTTAAGTGACCTGGGTCGTTCCAGTGTACAACCAAGCAGGGAACTAATGATCTCGAGCAAGGTTTCCCCCACTTTAACGAACATCTCGATCACCTGGTCATCTTGCTCAAATGCAGATCATGATTCTGCAGGTCAGGTGGGTGGGAAGGGCCCCTCATTTCCAGGAAGTTCCCTGGTGACACCATCCCTGCTGGGCTTCACACCACATCCTGAGTAGAAAGCTCTGAGACAGTGTGCATACCAGTTGCCCACTGTGCCTGTTAATAAAGGCTGAATGCATGGCGCCCCCTCAGATATCTTGACTTCCCAGGTTTGGAGTGGGGCTCAGGGATTTGTATGTCTACCCAGGACCCTACTTTGAGAAGCACTGCCCTAGAGTCCTTTTGTCTGGTTCCCATACTCACAGCAGACAGATGTGCACAGTTCTCTTTTGGCAAGAACCTATTAGCTGAGCTCCGGCATTTCATTTATTCTTCGCCCGGCCGTCAAACCAACCTGAAGCTCTTTTCTCCAGATTGCCTCTGTGTGGTGATGCTAGGGCATACCACCTGCTGTTGCCTCATCTGGCGATGTTAAGGAAGCCCCATTGAAACTATTCAATTTTTCTTGCACTGCTCTACATTTCCTGGAAGTTATCTTTGCGTTGAAAACAATGCCTCACTTACTTTTCATTTAAAATATATTCTCACATTTGTTAGGAATTGACCCACTTAACCTGGCTTAAGCCATAAAAGGAGCTATTTACATTAAGGCTACAGAATTAACTCAAGGGAACCTAAGGACAGGGATTCTGCCAGACCTTGGAAGGGACTGACTGGACTTTTTTTTTCTGGTCTCTCTCTCTACGCATCTGCTTTTCTCTCCCGGCAGACTGTATTTCTCTGAGCACACGGTGCTGTTTCAGCGCCAGCACTTGCATGTTGCAGTTGTACTCGCTCACAAAGAGACTGTATATAATTTATCTCAGTCCTAAGTCCCGGGGAAGGAAAACTCATAGGCTCCGACGCAAAGGGTGAGTGACGTTTTCCAAAGAAAGTCGGAGTTGACTTGTGGATTGTGCAGGTATCCCAAGAGATACCCATTATGACTCCCTTATCAAACAAAACAAAATGGCCCTAGGAGATAAGCATTGTAGCAAGAAGTGAAGAAAGTACTTTAAAAGAAAAAATTTTATTTTTAAATGAAGAAATAAAAATGATTTTTAAACTGCTCATCAGAAATTTTATATTTGTCCCTTTAGTTTCAAGGTCTAAAAGAAAAAGAAGAAATTCCTTCCTTCATTTAAAAAATATGTAGTAGTATTTACTATGTGCTAGACACTGTGCTGTGACAAGGTAGAGACAGTCACTGCCTTCCCAGAGTTAATATTCTAGGTGAGAAAGACAGAGAATTATAACAAAGTATGAGCATTGTAATGTTTGTCTTGAAATGCAAGACTTATTTTGGAATATAATAATGTAACGCTTGAAAAAATTCAAAATTCAAGCATGGTTGCTGAACATTATGCTTGTAAATTTTAAAAGTATATCATGAAAAATATATTGTTGGACTTTAGAAAATTTGTAATTATTTGGCCCTAATTAAATGAATTAGCTGAGGAAAAGGCACAGTCTCTGTAAGCTCCATGTACAGGGACCTGCACAGCCCCTGACATACTTCCAGAACCAGAGCTAATTTCGTGACCGGGGCTGCAGCCAATGATGTACAGGTTGTGTCCCACCAGGGGCAGGTAGGGGGCAGGTTCACTCACCAGGTGGTTCCCTTCCCTTGGGATAAGCAGATGTACATTTAAATTCACACACAGGCATGGTGTGGGCGCTCAGTGGCCCTGTTCCAGGTCCTCCGCTCTAAATAGAACAGAGACAAAATTTCAAACCTTGTCACTTTATCTACCTGGTCACCTGCAGAATTCAGGAGAACACAAACGCAAAGGCCAATAACAGATTTGAAATTCTGAATTGAAATGCGTCAAAGCACTCGGAGTTGTTATGGAGTGGAACACACCTGAAAAAGTGTGCTTATCCAAAGTGATGGCTTTTGATGGGGTTGTTTTTCCCATTCCTGAGGTGAACGATTTTCCCTCATTTTAGGTGCTTCCTCTGGTCTACACTGCCTGCCACTGACCCATTTCTGGTCAGGATGCTGTGAAACCTACCTATGATAATGGCGGGGCAGACACGTCGCCCCACTCGTTAGAGAGCAGCGTGTACTCTTTACATGTTCTTGACACAAGCCCGCTGCCTTTCACGGGGAGAAAGACTAAGGTTGACCGTGATGTTTGATATATATATATATAAATTGTGAATTACAGCTGTTTCATCCCCCCAGACTGACTAGAAATCAGATCACTTAGTACCTTGAAATAATCAAAAGCACAGACATGCAAAGATGGTTTGATGGACATTTACCCTTTGTCACATGATCTATTCTGCAAGTTACAGATGTTCTGTATTTGGGCAGGACCAGACACTTAGTCTTCTTGTCTTAGCAAAAAAAAGAATGCTGGCAAAAGGCAGGCATGAGGCCAATTATATTGCTAACATGATTGCAATTATAGCCAGTGTTACTCCTGAGAATTAAGAGTCCAAAGCATGCCAGCCACTGCATAGACGATAAATATAGTTCATATTCCTTGGAATATTATTTCTGAATCTCTCTCCTATGTACATATATGTACACTCACACTTATATGTATGTCTATGTGTGTGTACACACACAGCAGGAGAGTATATAGGATAAATTTGGATGACACTCTACTTCTTTTTGGGAAACATCAAACCAATATCAATATAACCATAGTAAAGTCGGCAGAGTGGCTGTGAAGGGGAAAGGAAATCAGACTTCCCGGGTTCAGATTCCCATCTGTCACTGATAAGCTATATGGCAGTGGACGAGTTAATTGATTTCTCTGAGCTTCCAATCCCTTATCTGGTATATTAGGGGGCAAATAATACTGACTTCACTGGACTGTGTGTACTAGCACTTTCTAGGTTGGGAGAGGATTTTTACAAAATGTTGTAAAATGGCTTGGAATAGGAAAGAAAACCTGTTTGACCAACACACACAGAATCAAAGCTACTTTACTTCCCAGACATGCTGGGCCACGTAAGATGTTGAAAAACTGCATTCGAGGGTTCTGGAGATGGACGGCGCAGGTTTAAAACTTGACTCCACTGCTTTCTAGCTGTATAAGAGTAAGACAATTCCTTAACCTTTCTGAACTGCAGTTTCCTTATCGGTAAATTCAAATAATAATATGTTGGTATAAAGATGAAATGACATTGTTTATATAATATGAAATGAGGTGAGGTGTTTAATATGAGATTGTATAGAGCACAGTTTAATAAATCGTAGCTCTTCAATCAAGTCTTAAAACAAGACTATATTTTGGAGGTATTCTTTTTCTTAGTTGATATTATTACACCAGTTGATATTATTTTCTTTTGCTCATTCAATGTCCATGGTCCCCAATCTTAATTTACACGACTACCTTTGCTTCCCCTGCCCCCGACAAATAGGAATACGAGAATAAGAGTATAACTACTGTGACTCTGCCAGGTTGAGAACCACTCGTCAGATTCCTGTTTCTGGACCCTCACTAGAAGCTTCTGCTTATATGATGAGGTTGCTGCCCTGCTATGATGTAATTCCACCACTCAGCCCATCCTATTTCTGCCCCTAAGTGGGAGATGAGGCATAAGGGACTTCTCCCGTATCTCACTACTGTGACCTACTGGGTACCAAAGATGGAAAACACTCTTTTCCCTCAGCCCCGTAGCCATTTAAGGATATTTCATTTCATATCAACTGGGGCCGAACTAGGGTGATGATGATGGCAGCTAAGAGGAAGGAACTGAGGAAATCATGTAAATAGGAAATAGGCAACGCTTGGTAATGACTGGCTGTAATGGAACGTGGAGGAGGTAGCAGTGGGGAGCAGTGATGGTGAAGATGACTCTGGAAGTTTGGTCCCGCGTACCCGAGACAAGTAGAGTTTAAAGGGCCAACACGGGGAGTTTCAGCTCTAGAGACACAGAGGTTCTACCCTAGAAATAATATTTGGAGTAATTTTCCTAACGTCTAGCTTAACCACTCAGTAATTTTTTAGACTTTTTCCAATAAGTATTGTCGTCACACACATACATAAATAGCAGTCATAAGTACTTTCATTTCTGGCACCCAAATTCTCTTTTTCTAAAAGAAAAAAATACAGATGTGTTCAGGTTTCTGTGTTGGTGCTTTTTGGAAAACTAGGGTTGACCAGAGGAGCACCTTGCATACATTATTTGAGCGCTAGCATTTCAGAGAAGAAACAGCTGTGATAAGGAAGAATCTCTAAAATGCGATGATCCAGTCTAATCCCATTAAAGTTAACTGTATAACAAGGCCATCTGTTAAATGCATAGCCCAGACATTGCAGGGTGGAAGGGGGTAAGTGCAGGTTTTGTTGAGGAATAGAAATCTTAACAGGCCGTAAAAACTGGAGGAAAACATGGGCTGAATGCCAAGACTACCATTGTCTTGCTATGGCCCCTAATAGGCAATGATTATATCATGAAGCCATCTCAGACAATTATACCAAATGACATAAAGTGACCTATCATGTTTTAGTGAATGCGCTGTGTGTGTGTGTGTGTGTGTGTGTGTGTGTGTGTGTGTGTGTAAGCAAACAACCAAGCAAGAGAGAACCTACACGTAGCAAGAAGAAATCAAAGGGTGGCTTTAACCAAAGGGAATAATGCATTTTAATCAAACCCTGAGCTCCTTGAAACTGATTTGAAGTTTAGTTGAACTAAGTTCAAATCTTACAGTCAAAGTTTATTTTTACTTCTCAGAGTGCTACTCAAGGTTTTATGACAAGCAAAACATTGTTGTTCTGGAGCAAGATTTTCATAATTTCATTATAAACACATTAGACATTAGAATATTACATTTCTTATAAAAAATATCTTATGAAGTTAGATTAAATTGAATTAATTAAATCCACTGAAAGAGTTCTTGGACTTGAATCCAGCAATGTTGTAAAGTAGAAGTAAAAATGAATGGATAGATCAAAGACTTGAGTTCTAGAACCAAAACTTTAGTAACTCAGCCTCCCTGGGCCTTGCTTTCCTCCCCTGAAAGTGATGTGGATGTACGGAATGCTTCTCCAAGGGGCTTTTAAAACTCTAAACTCTGATTCTATAATCCAAGATCTAGACTTACTGCCTCCCAGATTTCTCTGTAATATCGGGTAGATTATTAAGGCTCCATCTTTAGAAAAAAAAAACAGGATTTAATAAAACCATACAAGATTTCTCCTTAACTTTTTCTTGAAAATAATTTTTAACTGGCAGAGAAGTTGAAAAGTTAGTACAGAGTCCTGTAAACCCCTCCCCAGTCTCTCTTAATATTAACATCCTGTATAGCCGTAGTAAATTGGCTACTGACTAATCGATAGACCTTAGAAATTCTAATAGAATTTCCCCGTTTGTTCCACGAGTGCTCTTTTTCTATCTAGTCCAGAATCCCACCCAGGATCCCACGCTGCATTCGGCTGTCATATCTCCTCAGTCTCCTCCAATCTGCGACCACTTGATCCTTCTGTGCTGTCACCACTTTGACACTTTGGAAGAATATGGTGAGACATTTTGAAGAATGTCTCTGAATTTGGGTTGGCCTGATGTTTGTTCATGATTAGATTGAGGTTATGTATTTTTGGCAAAAGTACCACACAAACGCTAGGCCCTTCCCAGTGTATCACAGCAGAAGATGACGTCTGTTGTCCTTTTACACTCTGATCACTTGCTTGCAGTGATCACTTGCTTGCAGCGGGTTTCCCACTGTAAAGTTACTACTTTCCCCTTTGCATACTAATTATCTGTGGAGAGATACCACGACACTATGTAAATATCCTATTTCTCATCATACACTTTTGCCCACTAATCTTAGCACCCAGCGGTGATTCTTGCCTACAACCATTATTACTGTGTCATTGTGATTTTCTATTTCCGTCATTCCTTCTACACTTATTAATTTCAGTTCTAAAATAAGAAAAAGATGTCTCTTCTACCTGTTTATTTATTCTATTTTTTATATCTTTGTAGACTTGTGTATGTTTTATTTTATGGGCTATAATCCATTACTGTATTTATTTATCTTTGTTGCTTAAATTGTCCTATATTTGGCCCTTGGGAATTCCTGCCATTTGGTTCCTGTGTTTTTTCACCATTCCCTATCCTTTTATGAGCATATTTCTTACTTTCTGACACCGCAAGATACTGCAAGCTCATTTTGTATTTGCCCTGCCCTAGCCCTGGAATCAACCATTCTTCAAAGGGCTCTAGTTCTTTTTATTGAAGGATTGTATTCAGAAACCAAGATCTGGATACTAGGTGCACTCATGGCTCCTAGGTTGTCAAGATAAGACTTGTAAAGCACTGAATTCTATAGATTGCCATATTCCCATATACTATATTACATTTCAAACCATGTTTATTACTTGAAATCAACAAATTACATTTTTATTTTTCAACCTATATTTTGTAAGTTAGCATTTTCACATTTTACTTGTCAACAACAGGTATTTGGGCAACATTAATGTTATTCAGCTAATGTTGAGAACAACTACGAATTTTCTCCATTTTTTTAAAGATGATAATAGTAGAATATTTACTGGTTATATGATATTCAAGAAGACTGTGCTTTGGAAATACAGTTTATTAACTTACTCAACAGATACTTATCGGGTGCCTTTCAGGTGCCTGGCGCTCTTCTAGGTTTTGACTGAATTAAACAAAGACCCTGCTCTCGTGTGCCTGAGTTTAAATTCTAGCTGTGATACTGGCTGACTGTGTAACCCTGACAAGTAACTGAACTTCCTCAAGCTCTAGTCGTCATTGGTAAAATGGACATAACGCTGCCTGTTAATAGTTCCCCCTTTAAAGGGGTGTTGCGCTACCACGTGAAAAATAGAGAACCTACCGTATAGCACAGGGAGCTCTACTCAATGCTCTTTGGTGACCTAACTTGGGAAGGAAACCCAACAAATTGGGGATATATGTGTTCGTATAGCTGATTCACTTTGCTGTACAGCAGAAACGAACACAACACTGTAAAGCAACTATACTCCAATAAAAATTAGATAGATAAATAATAAAGAGGTGTTGTGGATGTTAAGTTAGAAAATATATATAAAGCAGTTAGCACTGTGAATAGCACCTAGTGGCAATCATTAGATATTAGTTATAAATGACACATTTATACTATTTTGACATCATCCGTGCCCTTAAGAAACAATGCAATCATGGAGACAAAGTATCCAACAATTAACTAATACAAGATAGCATGTGAGAAGAGTTTTAAGAAGGTTAAAATACTATAATGAACGAGTTTAAAAGAGAAAGTACTTCCGGCTAAAGTGTTCAAAGCTTCATGGGGGTAGTATTGGTTAAGTAGAGTCTTAAGATATAGGTATGATTATTACGTGGTGATATGGAGAAGGCATTCCAGAAGAGGAACAGAGCATGAGCAAAAACTTAAAAATAAGAAAAGGCAATTTTGGGCTTTCCTGGTGGCACAGTGGTTGGGAGTCCGCCTGACGATGCAGGGGACATGGGTTCGTGCCCCGGTCCGGGAAGATCCCACATGTCGCGGAGCGGCTGGGCCCGTGAGCCATGGCCACTGAGCCTGCACGTCCGGAGCCTGTGCTCCGCAATGGGAGAGGCCACTACAGTGAGAGGCCCGCGTGTGGCAAAAAAAAAAAAAAAAAAAGAAAAAAAGAAAAGAAAAGGCAATTTTGGAAGTGATTTGGTCCAAAGTGATGGGAGCATAAATGGAGAGAGTCAACAAAAGTAAGATTTGGGCCAGATAATAAAGGGCCTTGAATAGCATGTCAAATAATTGGTACTTTATTAGGAAACTAACAGAAAAAGATAATATGTCTTATATTGCAAAATGACACTTTAAGTACTTCAGTCTTTAGCAACGGCTAGAATGAGTTGT
Source organism: Physeter macrocephalus (assembly GCF_002837175.3). NCBI lineage: Eukaryota > Metazoa > Chordata > Mammalia > Artiodactyla > Physeteridae > Physeter > Physeter macrocephalus. The sequence continues at coordinate 11,583,107 of NC_041224.1, forward strand.
AATAGAAAAGAGACTTGAGGTCAAAAGCCATTAAAATGTCCTAGGTAAGAATAATGCACTGAACCAGGTGAGTGTAGCAGTGATACCAGTGCAGCCTAGAGGTGTTTGGGGATAAAGAGCCTCAGGGCCACCTTCAACTGCTATTTGAGGGATGAGAACCGTTGGGTAAGCATCCAGCCTCCCATCTTTCAGGCAGACAGTTTGGGGGCCATTGTACACACTTCTCAAGAGATCCCACCCATCTAACTCTTACATGTTAGATTAAGGACAAGAAAAATAAAAGTTTTAACTTTACCCTCACTTTTTCCTTCCTAAGTACTCTTCGTCTCTTTAGGTAGGTCTGAGTTTCTGACCTATATCATTTTCCTTCTCTCTAAAGAACTTCTTTTTAACACTTCTTGCAAGGCAGGCCTGTTGTCAATAAGTTCCTAAATTTTTGTTTGAGAAAATGTTTGTTTCTCCTGCGATTTTGAAGGATAATTTTATAGGGTAAAGAATTCTAGGTTGGTGGGGTTTTTTTCTCTCAACACTTTAAATATTTCACTCTACTCTCTTCTTGCTTGCATGGTTTCTGGGGAGAAGTCACATGTAATTTTTATCTTTGTTCCTCTATAGATAAGATGCTTTCTTGCTCTGGCTTCTTTCAGGAGTTTTTTCTTTATGTTTGATTTTTTTGTAGTTTGAAAGTGATATGGCAATGTGTAGTTTTGGGGGGCATTTATCTTTCTTGATGTTCTCTGAGCTTCCTAGATCTGTGGTTTGGTGACTGACGTGAATTTGGGTAAATCCTCAGTCATTACTGTTTCAAATATTTCTTCTGTTTCTTTCTCTCTTTCTTCCTCTTCTGGTATTCCCATTACACATACGTGATACCTTTTGTAGTTGTCCCACAATTCTTGCATATTCCATTCCTTTTTTTTTTCAGTCTTTTTGTCTCTTTGCTTGCCAGTTTTAGAGGTTTCTATTGAGATATCCTCAAGCTCAGAGATTCTTTCCTCAGTCTTATCCAGTTTACTAATAAACTATCAAAGACAGTTCTTCATTTCTGTTACAATATTGTTTATCTCTATCATTTCTTTTTTGGTTCTTTCTTAGAATTTCCATCTCTCCTCTTACATTAACCTCCCTTTCTTACATGCTTCTATTCTTAAATACTTTATACAGTAGAGGCCTTAGCATATTTAATCACAGTTGTTTTAAATTCCCGGTCTGATAAGTCCAATGTTCCTGCCATATCTTAATCTGGTTCTGATGCTTGCTCTGTCTCTTCCAACTATGTACATTGCTTTCTGGTATGTTTTGTCTTTTTTTTTTTTTTTTGATAGCTGGGTATGATATACTGGGTAAAAGGAACTGCTGTAAATAGGCCTTTAGTTAATATGGCAGTAGATGTTGGCAGGGAATTGGGAGGGGAGGAGTGTTTTATGGGGTGTGATTAGGTCTCAGTCTTTTAGCAAGCCTATGCTTCTGGACTGTGACCACACGTGCTTCTTTGTTGAGATGGGATGGCTAGAGTGGGTTGAGGTTGGGTATTTCCCTTCCCCCAGGTTAGACTCTTTTTCCTATCCCGGCAGGTCAGGCTCTGGATGACTAGCTTCTCCTGAGGGTAGACCTTGTTAAGATGAACGAGTGCTCTGGTGTGTTTCAAGTTGATTTCTTCTCCCCTCCCCTTGCCAGAAGCACTAGGAAATTGTTCTTTAATGTTCCCTGGGAGAACCTGGTAGAGATCCAGGAGAAAAGACTAATGAAAGTGTACCCCCACCCGCACCCCTCATGACTGGATCCCTGGAGGAGTTCAACTTCCAGAGTTGTCCACGCTGAGCCTCCTGCAATTCACCAGTAGAGTCCGGGTTTCCCTGCCCCACTCTGGTTCCCGTGGAGCTTGCTGCTCTGAGAAGCTGTGAGTCTCTGCGTGTGCCTGTCCGACTCTCCAATGTGGGGGCAGCAGATTGCCCTGGGATCTCACCGCTCGTGTGGATCTAAGAAGAAGGGTTAATTTTTCAGCGTGTTCAGCTTTCTACTTGCTCGGAGGGAGTGGCGACTTCCAAGCTTTTTACATGCTAGGCCGGAAACCATAAGTCTGACAGTTTAAATCCGAACTAACTACCTTCCAAACATTCAACTGTAGAAGCTGGCTTCTTTCTGAAACCCAAGGCACCAGTAACTATGACAGGATATCATTTATCCTTGATCTTAGTTGTCAGTGTATAGTTAATAAAAACTCTCTGGCTGGCCATGGCTCCTTTTATGGGTGGGTGGGCGCTGGTGAGTGGGAGTTAGTTGCCCTGTACTTAGAGCCTCTCCTTTACTTCTGAGCTCCCGGGGTGTGTTCTTCATATAAGTCATTTTTAATTGATGACTATACGATTTGAAAGTTGAAGCATCCCTTCTGTCTTTGCACACCCTGGACATCTTCCCGGGAGTTCGCTTCCCACTTAGGAGCCCAGTTCAAGTGTCACTTCCTCAGGAAGCCTTTCCTGACTGTTGGCCTTCCTCTAAGAACACTTCTTTCAGATTGAAATGACACATTTTTTTGGTGGTTATTTGATAAATGCATCTTTTACCCCTCGAGACTGGACACTTTATTAGTTGAGGTCAAGCAATGGATTTAATTTTGCTCAATATGGAACTCTAGTGTCCCAAGCAGTGGCTGGCACTGGAGGTGGCTAGTAAATGCTTGTTGAATGAATGAATGAGAATAAATGAATGAATAAACCAATTTCCTCACAGCCACACACCTTGGCATACAAACTCTTTCCCTCCTTTCTTTACCTGGCCACTATCTTCAAACTCTACTTAAGTCCAACAGATTATCTTATTCTTGTGTAGAATAAGAATAGACCTGGACAGAAAGAGAAAGACAAGTACCGTATGATATCACTTATATGTGGAATCTAAAAGACGACACAAATGAACTTGTCTATGAAACAGAAACAGAACCACAGACATAGAGAACAGACTTGTGGCTGCCAAGTGGGTGGGGAGTGGGGAAGTGATGGATTGGGAGTTTGGGATTAGCAGATGCAAACTAGTATCTAGAGGATGGATAAACAACAAGGTCCTACTGTATAGCACAGGGAACTGTATTCAATATCCTGTGATAAACTGTAATGGAAAAGAATATGAAAAAGAATGTGTGTATATATATATAATTGAATCACTTTGTACAGTAGAAATTAATACAACATTGTAAATCAACTATATGTCAATAAAATAAATTTTTAAAAAAGAATAGACATGTAAGTTGAGACAGTGATGCTCTTTTAAATAAACCTGGACTTCCTCTCCTGGGATCACAGGAGGCTCCACTCAAGGTGGTGCCCTCATTCTTGACAAGCAGAGCCCTTGGCCTTCGTTCTGTAGTCACTGGGCATATTTAAATGCCAAACTGCTGGACTAAGAGAACCAGTAGCCAGCTTGATAGAAACAGCACCAAACTGGGAGTCAGGGGGCCCATATTCTCATTTCTTCACCCATCATTGGCAGCTCTGTAATCCTGGATCTACCGCTCACGTCTCTGAACCTTAGCTTCCCACTGCTCTGGGCTGTTATGTAGGCAATTTGCAAACGGTGAAGAACTCTAAGCAGTCAGTATATGTTATTTCTTAACCTCACCCACTAGATGGAGGTGAGAGGGACCCGAAAGAAACTCAGATGATGAGATCCCGATGCTCTAATGCTTTGCACCAGACCTAGCCCTGTGCCTGAAGGCGGTGACTCAGGTAACATGCCTACAGCTTCCTAAGAGACGAGGGGGAGAGATTTTCAGAATAACTAACCCAGCAGCAAAATCCTCTTTCGTACTTCTTATTAGCAGACACTGTTCCTGTGACACTCTTCTTTCTATGTATGGCCATCATCTTATATTTTCTTGCTGGCATTTTCCTGGGATGATATTAGTAATAGCCAGTTTCCTAAAAACTACCAGCCCTAATAGAAATTCATGAGAGCGTGAGGGTACAACAGAAAGCGTGGGGTCTGGCCAGCCTTCAGGCTAAATTGTGATGTAGGTGAAGCTCATGTGGGGGCATGCTCAGCCCCTCTCATCTCCGGCTTCCTTTTCTTTCTGTCCCTGACAGCTCCTCTACACCAGCGGCAGAAGCTTATACTATTTCCTCTTCTCAAATGTGCAGCAGAGAAGGATCTAATATACTTATTCCCATCAGATATAAATGATGCAGGGGAAGTAGGTCACACCCAGGGACTCTGATTCAGTCGGTGCTGGCCTGCATCTTTAACAAGCCCTCTTGGAGAGTTGACTGATAGGCTCTCAGTGCTTGAAGGGCAGGGAATGTGTTGGTTTGCTCACTGTTGGATCCTTGGCAGCTGGGACAGGACTTGGCTCATGATGGGTGTTCAATCACAAGTTGCTGAATGAGGGTCCCCAGGACAGGGAACCACTGCCCACACCTTCCTTTCTTCCTCTGCTCCCTCCCTTGCAACTCTATAAATTTGTATCTGACTGTATCAGTTTTCTAGGGCTGCCATAACAAAGTACCACACACTGGGTGGCCCAAACAACAGAAATGTATTTCCTCACATTTCTGGAGGCTACCAGTTCAAGTTCAAGGTGTGGCCAGGGTTGGTTTCTTCTGAGGCCTCTCTCCTTGGCTTGTAGATGGCCATCTTCTTTCTGTGTCTGCACATGGTCTTCCTTCTGTGTGTGTCTGTGTCCAAATTTCCTCTTCTTACAGGACACCAGCCAGATGAAATTAGGTCCCACCCTAATGACCTCATTTACTTTACCTCTTTAAAGACCGTTTCTCTAAATAGAGTCACATTCTGAGGTACCAGAGATTAAGACTTCAACATCAAATTTTGGGGGATGGGGGGGATACAATTCAGTCCATAACACTTAGCAAACTTTTAAAGTCCCTCAAGGTTTCAATCATAGGATTTTCCCTATCAGGATGGATGTGGGAGTAGTGTCTTGCGGGATACTGAAACCGAGCAGGACCCTGTGGGGCTCCTGGGCACAGAAGCCTTGCTGTGTCCCTGTTTCTTGTTTGTAGGGAATAGACTTCAGCCTCCATGACCTTCTCTGAGTTCTAAAGGGCAGGTTCAAACAGTTGTTGATCAGTGAAGGGAGGGGATGCAGAGACAAGGGAGGAGCAGCCAAGAAACAACAGTGCAGCCTTGGGGCCGGGTCCTGGTTCCGCCTCAAGGGATACACATGACAATACCTTTGAGCTCTTCCACAGAACTAAAACCCCCAACAAATGGAAGATGTTCCAGAGAGAAGGTCACAGTTTGATAAGCTTGAGAATCACAGAAGCTCACCAGAAGACCACCTGAGGCCAGATTAAAGGAATTCAGGCCCTGATCCTTATCAGCAACCCCACCCTTGAACCATTGCTATAAAACTCCTCACCAGGGCTTCCCTGGTGGCGCGGTGGTTGAGAGTCCACCTGCCGATGCAGGGGGCACGGGTTCGTGCCCCGGTCCGG
>NC_041224.1:11589051-11597418 GCF_002837175.3 Physeter macrocephalus
GGCCACAACAGTGAGAGGCCCGCGTACCGCAAAAACAAAACAAAACAAAAAAACTCCTCACCAAATCCCCCTGGATTGGGACACACAGTTTTGAGGGGCGCTAGCCCACTGTGTCCCCCTTTGCCTGTCAAAGCAATAAAGCTATTCTTTTCTACTTCACCCAAAACTGTCGTCGAGATTTGATTCAGCACTGGTATACAGAGGCCGACTTTTCAGCCTCAATACCAGACTCTTTTGGAGACTGTGAAATCATTCCCAGTAGTCATCCACTTATAAATGAGACTGGTCGTAAAGAAACAAACTTTTCTCCAAGACTTTTAGCAACTGACTGGACAGCACACATATTGTAAGTGTGGCCACAACAAGGATAAAGTGAAATGCCTTTGATCCAGTGACATGAAAAGCAACTAGCGAAGCATCAAGCAATGGTAGGGGGAAAGGGGTGATGCTCACAGCCACAGGATGCTAATAACACATAGAAAACAATCTTCATGAGGCAGACTTATCATTTGATAGTTCACTCTTATTTTTTGTGGGATTTTTTTAAAAAGAAAATAAAGTCTCAGTAAATTAGAATGTTGCAACCTAATACCACAATCCAACTCATAAATGTTTTCCTTCAGGGTTCATTTGGAAGCATTTCAGACAGACTGTTAGGATTATTACTTTCTGGGATAAAATCACGCATGTTTTTTTTCAAACATTTTCTTCCTCAACTCATAACCCTCCTCTCAGTAATATTTTACATGTTGCAATAAAAAAGCAAGGAGGAAAGGCAGCCTCTGTCTATTTTTAGATAAACACATTTACCAAATTCAAGGAGACTTATCTAAATGCCTGCTTCCCACAGACATGAGCTGTTTTTCCAGCGCCAAACTCTGAAGCCAATTTCGTAACCCACTTAGGAGTCAGCATTGCCATACTGACACAGCATCTTTAACCCCATCATTTTACATGTTATCTTTAATCCTGTCGTTTCTCTTAAAATCATCCTTTTATGAAAGTGAGCAGACCCTGGGTGGGTCTAGGCAAACAGCTGTACTTGACAACCCTGGGTTCATCTTTAAAATGCTGTGGGAAGGGGCTTAGCAGAGAGGGAGCCGGGACGGTGACGAGGAGTGTCTGGAGGAGATGCTGTGGGCTGTGAGCACGAGAAATGACAAGACAGGAGCCACAAGTCTATGGATGTTGAGCTCAGGGAGCTGAGTCATGGAGGTGGGCCGGTGTGATGTCCAGGTCTGGTGAAGCCAGGGAGAGTGCCAGAAACTGTCCCATAAAGGAGGTGAGATGAGACGCAAACTCTGCGGGAACCCAGCTGACTCAAGAGGCAAAGCACAGTCCCGGTTTGTAGATCAGAGCCGAGAAAGTACAGTCATGTGACCCCAACCAATTCTACTGAGCTCTTGGCTTTCTCATCTGGAGAACCTTGAAGACTTCACCAGAGATTTGGCAAGCCAGTGGCAAAGTAAACTGGAAGTTAGAACTCCTAAATTTCTACCCTCTATTCAGGAATTTTCCACTTGAAATAGACACTGCATTTAAAAGAGGGCTTCAAAGAGATTACGGAGATTCAATGAGAGAGAATTTACAAATCAAAATTGGCCTATAGGTACAAAAACGTGTACACAAATGTTTATAGTGACTTGCCAAAAACCGGAAACGATGCAAGCTCCCCTTAGCCAGGGATGTATAAACAAACCATGAGCCATCTGCACAGTGGGGTACGACTCAGCATTAAAAAGGAATGAACTGCTGACACATTGCAAGATTGTGGATGAAACTCAAATGCACTAAGCTCGGTGAAAGAAGCCAGATCCAAAAGGGTACATACTATTGGTGCAGCCTCTATGGAAAACAGTATGGAGGCTCCTCAAAATACTAAAAATAGGTTGCCATAGGATCCAGCAATCCCTCTCCTGGGCATATAACCGGGAAAAACTATCCTTCGAAAAGATACGTGCACCCCAGTGTTCACTGCAGCACTATTTACAATAGCCAAGATGTGGAAACAACCAAAATGTCCATTGACAGATGAATGGTAAAGAAGATGTGGTACATATATACAACATATGTATATGTATATATGTATGTATATGTATATACAATACTATTCAGCCATAAAAAAGAATGAAATAATGCCATTTGCAGCAACATGGATGGACCTAGACCTTATCATACTACGGGAAGTAAGTCAGAGAAAGACAGATACCATATGATATCACTTATATGTGGAATCTAAAATGTGACACAAACGAACTTATCCATGAAACAGAAACAGACTCACAGACACAGAGAACAGACTTGTGGTGGCCGGGGAGGGGTGGGGGAGGAGGGGGTTGGGAGTTTGGGATTAGCAGATGCAACTAGTATATACAGGATGGATAAACAACAAGGTCCTACTGTATAGCACAGGAAACTACATTCAATATTCTGTGATAAACCATAATGGAAAAGAATATGAATATATGTATAACTGAGTCACTTTGCTCTAGAGCAGAAATTAACACAACATTGTAAATCAACTACACTCCAATAAAATAAATTTAAAAGAATAAAAAATTAAGAGAAAAGGCCAGACAAGGTAAACCAAAAAAAAAGGCTACATACTGTATGCCTCCGTCTATGAGACATTCTGGAAAACAGATTAGAGGATGCAGGGGGCTAGGGGTGGGAATGGGCTTGACTAGAAAGTGCATGGGGGACATTCTGGGATGATGGAGTTGTTCTATATCTTGGTTGTGTTGGTAGTTACACAACCAGATGAATTTATCAAAGCTCTGAGAATAGGACACTTCTTAAAAAATTTTTAATGGAGTATAGCTGATTTACAATGTTGTGTTAGTTTCTGCTGTACAGCAAAGTGACTCAGTTATACATATACATATATCCACTCTTTTTTAGTTTCTGTTCCCATATAGGTCACTACAGAGTATTGAGTAGAGTTCCTTGTGCTATACTGTAGGTCCTTATTAGTTATCTATTTTATATACAGTAGTAGGTATATATCAGTCCCAATCTTCCAATTTGTCCCTCCCCCGCTTACCCCCTGGTAGCCATAAGTTTGTTTCCTACATCTGTAACTCTATTTCTGTTTTGTAGATAAGTTCGTTTGTACTCTTTTTGTAGATTCCACATATTAGGACACTTTTTAAGGATGAAATTTACTGTATGTAAAATACACCTGAATTTTAAGATCTTTTTTAAAGGTAGCCTGTAGCTATGCTCCTGGGAAGCACTGGGACAAAAATAGGTAACAGCCAGACTGCCTGGGTTTAAAACTTGGCCTTGCCACTTACTATATTTAATTTTTCAGAACCTCATTTTCCCCATTTTAAAATGGGGATAATTAAGGTATCTACCAAATGGGATTGTTGTAGCAATGAAATGCATATACTTAAAATGTTTAGAAGGTTAGCTTTTGTTTGATACATCTCTGCACAGCTGTCCAGTATAGCCTCAGGATACATTCCTACAAGTGCAAATTCTGGGCCAAAGGTTTGCATTGTCCTACATACCAACAAAGCACCTTCTAAGAAAATTGTGCCAATTTATATTCCCTCAAACAGAGCATATGAGTTCTTGGTTCTCTTCTCTCTGCCTAATACTAAACTTTTCACCTTTTCAAACTTCAAAGGTCAAAAATGATATCTCATTGTTTCTTCTATTTGTAATCCTTTGATGACTAATGAGGTTGAACATCTTTTCATATACTTATTGGTCACAGCTATTTAATTTCACGTGAATTGCCTGTTTATTATCTTTTTATTGGACTATTTATAGTTTTATTAATTTGTATGAGTCTGTCATAAAATAGGGTTAATAATAATTAACATTTATGTTTTCATAGGTGCCAGTCATTCTTGAAAGCATTGAAAAATATTCCCATTTGATCAGAGGTCTGCATTGTAAACATCTTCTCCTGTTTCTTTCACTTCTCTTTTGAACTTGCTTCAGTTTTTTTTTTTTTTTTTTTTTTTTTATTTTTTTTTGCGGTACGCGGGCCTCTCACTGCTGTGGCCTCTCCCGTTGCGGAGCACAGGCTCCGGACGCGCAGGCCCAGCTGCTCCGCGGCATGTGGGATCTTCCCAGACCGGGGCACGAACCCGCGTCCCCTGCATCGGCAGGCGGACTCTCAACCACTGCGCCACCAGGGAAGCCCTGCTTCAGTTTTTAAAAAGAAGTTTCGAACTTCAAATTCCTTTGTGATTTCTACATTTGGGGGGGTCATGTTGAAGGGGGACACTTTCCTTTTGAGTCATCATTATCTTCTTTTAAAATATAAATTTATTTATTTATTTATTTTTGGCTGCATTGGGTCTTCATTGCTGTGCACGGGCTTTCTCTAGTTGCGGCAAGCGGGGGCTGCTCTTCGTTGCGGTGCGCGGGCTTCTCATTGCAGTGGCTTCTCTTGTTGTGAAGCGCGGGCTTCAGTAGTTGTGGAACACGGGCTCAGCAGTTGTGGCTCGTGGGCTCTAGAGCGCAGGCTCAGTAGTTGTGGCGCACGGGCTTAGTTGCTCCGCAGCATGTGGGATCTTCCGGGACCAGGGCTCGAACCCGTGTCCCCTGCATTGGCAGGTGGATTCTTAACCACTGCGCCACCGGGGAAGCCCTTGAGTCATCATTATCTTTTCATACAACTCTTAGTTTCACATTCCCATGTTTCTCATTTATTTGGAAGCTCTTTATAGCACATCTCACTGTCCGGAATTATTCTGAAATAGTAAATGTCTTTTAACTCCAAAATTTAAAAGGAGGAGTTTGATGGCATTTTGAGCAAGAGACCAGCACTGGTATATTTCTTAAGAAGATGAGAGAGTAAGAAGTAGGAAGAAAGAAGGTAGCAGTTAAGAAGGCTCACAGCTTATGAAATGTCAGTGCCTGGGTGACCGTGGAGGCTACCCCCCATGAAACGCCTCTGGCAGACTCTTTCATCTAACCCTGTCATCACTCTTCCTGTTGTCTTCCCTTCCCATCTGCCCCCTTCCATGAAGTTTCCATTCTCTCCTTTCTGCCCCCTGCCTACCTAGGCCCAGACCTCAAATCAACACTCAGAACAAAGCTGATGTTTTCACATTGAACTTCTTCCAACTCTAAAATTTCTTACAGAGATTAATGAAATCAGACCCTATAGTCCAAGTACCACTTTAAAGACTTGGCTCTTTACTTCTTCCTCATTTAAAAACAACGGTTTTAGTGAAATAAAATACAAAACAGAGGTGTAATACATCTCCTATGACCTCACATTTTTTAGGGTTATTTTTTCTTGCCAACTGATCCTGCATTCATGCTAATGTCCCCTTTTCGTATCCTTAAAAGTACTCAGTTCCATCAAAAGCCAAAAGGAAAATAAACTATGTTTCTCGGGCAATGTGAGGTGATAACAAAGGACTCTAGCATTTTTAGAACAGTTTTTGATTAAGGGGAAAGAACCAATTTTAGTGGCCAAATGTTTCCTCAAGGGAAAAATTAAAAGGCTAAATGTCTTTGTATAAAGAAAGGCAAAGTTTTTGTTTGCTTGTTTTCAGAATGTGCTTTTAAGAAGTTTCTATAAGGAAGGAAAGTAAACATTAGATAAAGGTATAAGACATGTTGTCTCAAAGTGAGAGTTATGAATCAGAGTTATGAATCCAAATATTAGCACCAAAATTTGTCACCAGATTATCACTGAAATTCCTTGATGTGAACATACACACACTACTGTATATAAGATAAATAGCCAACAAGGACCTACTGTATAGCACAGGGAACTCTACTCAATATTCTGTGATAACCTACACGAGAAAAACATCTAAAAAAGAATGAATATATGTATAACTGAATCACTTTGCTGTACACTTGAAACTAACACAACATTGTAAATCAACAATACGCCGATAAAATAAAAATAAAAAGAATACAGTAAAAGTCCCGAGGCGGGGGTGGGGTGTGTGTGAGAAATTCCTAAGCATGGCAGAATTATGCAAGATTTTTAAAAATTGTGTGTGTATATGTATGTGTATATATATGCACACATATATACATATGTGTATATATATAGAGATACATATGTGTATATACATCTATATACTCAAACAGATATATGTATGTATATATATATGGAAATCACATAGCACTTATCAAAGCAAATCACATATTCCGGAAGGACAAATTGGTTAGAAATACAAATCAGCAGATCCATTCTCCTCCCCTCGAGAAATCTGATAACTTTAAGGTCCTGAGCATAAATGCTTCTGGCCTTTTCCAGCAGGCACAATACCAAGGTGGTGTCTCAAAAGACAAACATACTTTTGGTGGAAGATAACTGTTTTCTTGGCCTCTGAATAACTGTGGCCACATTCTCATGGAAAAAGGAAATGTGGCCTGTTTTGCCAGTTATTTGATTTTTCCAGAGTAGGAAAATTCCCACCCTGAGGCCTAGGAAACAGAGTTCCCAAAGAAAAAGGCGTGCTGCTCTTGACCATCAGGAGGGTGGCTCTCAACTTCTCCTCTGTAATGACAGTCTGATCATGATGCAGCCTCTGAATCTGGAGCCTCTGTGTGTGTATGTGCTTCTCTCCCAACACCTTCAAGGGCACATGCCAAAATTCAGCAGAACTTGATTGTAGTTGACATTAGCCTGTCTTAAAAACTGTTTCATTTTCCTCATCTCTCTCTTCTTTAGTATATTATCTCATGATTACTTATCCTCCTATTTCACAGGTATTTATAAAGTCCCTGCCCTGTCTCTGGCACTGTGCCTGGTGCCGTGGATGCAAAGATTCTTTCTTTCTTCATTTATTTCAACCCCTACCACTCCATAAAATCTTTGTGATATGGAAACCTGAGGAAAGATTGCTTCCCTGGAAGAGTTTATAGTCTCATTTTCTTGGCCATTTCCAAAGAGACAATTCTTACAATTCTTCTGTTATTTATAAAGTGTCTAATCTCAAGATACAAACATTTCACCTTATTTGGAGACAAAAACAAAGCACATGATTCCCTTGAATCAGTTTCATAATGGAACTTTCCTGTCCGTGTGGCATGTCAATAGGTACGGATCAGGCCGAGCGCCACCTGTGTTATACTTGTCTAAATAATTACGTCCAGGATTATACAGGAAGAACAGAGTTCGTGTTTCTTCAAATCAGTAGCTCTTTTTCCTCTGACATAGCAAAAACGCACTGATGGGCTGGGAGAGACGAATGTAACAGAAAAAAAATAAATGTGAAAATCTTTGCAAAACTTGAAATTCTGATGTGATTTTAAAAATTGGTAGACTTAGAAACTTTGACTTCTGGCTTCAAGGATTTGAACCCTTGGAAAATAATATTTTATTCCATGAATCATAGATGGTCAAGTTGTAGCCCTTTACTTAAGTCTTCCTTAATCTCACAGACAGAGCTCCTCAGATGACCTTCATTTGACTTATTAAACATTAGCATGCACATCTTTTAAAATATGGAGCTTTGGAGTCCAGTCTTGAGCCTATGATCTGAATCTGATTCTGTATCTATAAACGAGAGTTTTTTAAAACTTTTAAAATTGAAGTATAGTTGATTTACAATATTCTGTTAGCTTCAGGTGTACGGCAAAGTGACACAATTAAATGGATATATATATATATATATATATATATATATTTATGCTTTTTCTGATTCTTTTCCATTATAGATTATTACAAGATGTTGAATGAAGTTCTCTGTGCTATACAGTATATCCTTGTAGTTTATTTTATGTATAATGGTGTGTATCTGTTAATCCCACACTCCTAATTTATTCCTCCTCCATCCCTTTCCCCTTTGGTAATGACACATTTGTTTTCTATGTCTGTAAGCCTGTTTCTGATTTGCCACAATATATAAATTCATTTGTATTATTTTTTAGATTCCATATATAAGTGAGATCATATAATATTCATCTTTGTCTGACTTCACTCAGTATGATAATCTCTAGATCCATCCACGTTGCTGCAAATGGCAATATTTCATTCTTTTTTATGGCAAAGTAATATCCCATTGTGTGTGTGTGTGTGTGTGTGTATACACACACACATATATATATACACATTACCACTTCTTCTTTATCCGTTCATCAGTTGATGGACACTTAGGTTCTTGAATTTTGACTGTTATTTTAATCCTGAAGCCATTTGAGTCCATTTTTTAAAAAACATTTTTAACAAGAATTATTGTGTCTTAGGTTGGGTTCTTTTAGAGCAGACATTAAGACAAGGATTAGAAGACAAGTGGTTTGACTAGATAGCCTCATCCGCCTCATCCACCAGAGGGCAGACAGCAGAAGCAAGAAGAACTACAATCCTGCAGCCTGTGGAACAAAAACCACATTCACAGAAAGACAGACAAGATGAAAAGGCAGAGGGCTATGTAC
>NC_041224.1:11597642-11598471 GCF_002837175.3 Physeter macrocephalus
CGAGAAAATATTTGAAGAGATTATAGTCGAAAACTTCCCTAACATGGGAAAGGAAATAGCCACCCAAGTCCAGGAAGCACAGAGAGTCCCATACAGAATAAACCCAAGGAGAAACATGCCAGGACACATAGTCAATCAAATTGGCAAAAATTAAAGACAAGGAAAATCATTGAAAGCAGCAAGGGAAAAACAACAAATAACATACAAGAAACTCCCATAAGGTTAAGAGCTGATTTCCCAGCAGAAACTCTACAAGCCAGAAGGTAGTTGCATGGCATATTTAAAGTGATGAAAGGGAAGAATCTACAACCAAGATTACTCTACCCGGCAAGGATCTCATTCAGATTCAATGGAGAAATCAAAAGCTTTACAGACAAGCAAAAACTACGACAATTCAACACCACCAAAGCAGCTCTACAACAAATGCTAAAGGAACTTCTGTAAGTGGGAAACACAAGAGAAGAAAAAGACCTACAAAAACAAACCCAAAACAATTCAGAAAATGGTCATAGGAACATACATATCGATAATCACCTTAAACGTGAATGGATTAAATGTTGACAATAACACAATCATTGTAGGGGGACTTTAACACCTCACTTTCACCAATGGACAGGTCATCCCAAATGAAAAAGATATTCCATGCAAATGGAAATAAAAAGAAAGCTGGAGTAGCAGTACTCATATCAGATAAAATAGACTTTAAAATAAAGAATGTTACAAGAGACAAGGAAGGACACTACATAATGATCAAGGGATCAATCCAGGAAGAAAAAATCACAATTATAAATAGATATACACCCAACATAGGAGCACCTCAATACATAAG
>NC_041224.1:11598567-11598835 GCF_002837175.3 Physeter macrocephalus
CATTCTCCAGGATAGATGACATCTTGGGTCACAAATCAAGCCTCAGTAAATTTAAGAAAATTGAAATAATATCAAGCATCTTTTCTGACCACAAGGCTATGAGATTAGAAATCAATTACAGGGGGAAAAAAATGTACAAAACACAAACGCATGGAAGCTAAACAATACGTTACTAAATAACCAAGAGATCACTGAAGAAATTAAAGAAGAAATCAAAAAATACCTAGAGACAAATGACAATGAAAACACGATGATCCAAAACCTATGG
>NC_041224.1:11599270-11658972 GCF_002837175.3 Physeter macrocephalus
AAACATTCAGAGAAGAGCTAACATCCATCCTTCTCAAACTCTTCCAAAAAAATGCAGAGGAAGGAACATTCCCAAACTCATTCTGTGAGGCCAACATCACCCTGATACAAAACAGACAAAGATACTACAAAAAAAGAAAATTACAGACCAATATCACTGATGAATATAGATGCAAGAATCCTCAACAAAATACTAGCAAACAGAATCCAACAACACATTAAAAAGTGATCATACCATGATCAAGTGGGATTTATCCCAGGGATGCAAGGATTCTTCAATATACATAAATCAATCCATGTGATAAACAATATTAACAAATTGAAGAATGAAAACCATATGATCGTCTCAATAGATGCAGAAAAAGCTTTTGACAAATTTCAACACTGATTTATGATAAAAACTCTCCAGAAAGTGGGCATAGAGGGAACCTACCTCAACATAATAAAGGCCATATATGACAAACCCACAGCAAACATCATTCTCAATGGTGAAAAACCAAAAGCATTTCCTCTAAGATCAGGAACAGACAAGGATGTCCACTCTCACCACTATCATTCAACATAGTTTTGGAAGTTCTAGCCACGGCGATCAGAGAAGAAAAAGAAATAAAAGGAATAGAAATTGGAAAAGAAGAAGTAAAACTGTCACTGTTTGCAGATGACATGATACTATACATGGAGAATCCTAAAGATGCCACCAGAAAACTACTAGAGCTAATCAATGAATTAAATGTAAGACCAGACATTATAAAACTCTTAGAGGAAAACATAGGAAGAACACTCTTTGACATAAATCACAGCAAGATGTTTTTTGATCCACCTCCTAGAGTAATGGAAATTAAAAACAAAAATAAACTAATGGGACCTAGTGAAACTTAAAAGCTTTTGCAAAGCAATGGAAACTATAAACAAGATGAAAAGACAACCCTCAGAATGGGAGAAAATATTTGCAAATGAATCAACAGACAAAGGATTATTCTCCAAAATATATAAACAGCTCATGCAACTCAATATTAAAAAAACAAACAACCCAATCCAAAAATGGGCAGAAGGCCTAAATAGACATTTCTCCAAAGAAGACATACAGATGGCCGAGAAGCACATGAAAGGCTGCTCAACATCACTAATTATCAGAGAAATGCAAATCAAAACTACAATGAGGTATCACCTCACACCAGTTAGAATGGACATCACCAGAAAATCTACAAAGAACAAAGGCTTGAGAGGGTGTGTAGAAAAGGGAACCTTCCTCTTGCACTGTTGGTGGGAATGTAAATTGATACAGCCACTATGGAGAACAGTATGGAGGTTCCTTAAAAAACTAAAAATAGAATTACCATATGACCCAGCAATCCCATTCCTGGGCATATACCCAGAGAAAACCATAATTCAAAAAGAGACATGCACCCCAATGTTCACTGAAGCACTATTTACAGTAGCCAGGTCATGGAAGCAACCTAAATGCCCATCAACAGACGAATGGATAAAGAAGTTGTGGTACATATATACAATGGAATATTACTCAGCCATAAAAAGGAATGAAATTGGGTCATTTGTAGAGACGTGGCTCAATCTAGAGACTGTCATACAGAGTGAAGTACGTCAGAAAGAGAAAAAAAATATCGTATATTAACACATATATGTTGAATCTAGAAAAATGGTACAGATGAACCGGTTTGCAGGGCAGAGAGTGAGACACAGACATAGAGAACAAACGTACGGACACCAAGGGGGGAAAGTGGTGGGTGGTGGTGGTGGTGGTGGGATGAATTGGGAGATTGGGATTGACATGTATACACTAATATGTATAAAATAGATAACTAATGAGAACCTGCTGTATAAAAAAATAAAGTTCAAAAAAAAAAAAAGAAGGCAAGTGGTTTAAGAAATATCCCCAGAAAATCATTGCTAAGGGAGTAGGGAAGAGAGATGTGGGAAGGGAAGATTATTATCAAGAGGCTGACAGGGTGGGCAACTCGGGCTCTGTCTAGCTGGGGAAATCTGGGAGACAGGGAAGTACATGTCTCAGAGTCACCCTAAGAAAGCAGCCACGTGAGCCCATGTACCTGCTTATCCATCCAACTCCCATGCATCATGGACCGAGGACAATGCCCTGGCCCAGCCAAGAGAGGCCCCTAGAGAAGAATCATACTTGCTTGCAGCCTGGCCAGTTCCTTTGCTCTGGAAAGGTGAATGCCAAGGGCATGTGGCTACAAATCATTTTCCTGTACGAATTCCACTGAACCAGTTTAATTTCTTGATTGGTTTTCCATATGGCACTGACAAAGGAGTTCCCCCCTCTCTTTTTCTTTTTTTTTTTTTCTTTTTTTTCATTTTCACTTCTGTCCTACTAGAATTAACTGATTAGAGTTTCAGCTATTGTAAGTTTTCTTCTGTGGCCGTTATTTCTTCCGAATCCAGTTTTCCCATCTCTGCTTCTAAATGTTACTCTGCAGATATCACCATGGTCATTTTAATTTTTGTTTGATTGCATCCACCGAGAAAGAATAACCATTATAAATGAGTTTAAGAAAAACAGAGAGTTCTGCCTATATATCAGCCAGTCACTGAGGTCATTGTGAACATTACCCCTCAAATAGTCTCAGATTGCTCTGTTGCCCAGTACCAGTGTAACCCAGCTTCACCTCTTATGTACTTGTGTGAACTTCAATGAATGTATCGGTGAGCCTCCCTAAGTCTCAAATTACTCTTCTGTAAAATTGTGCTAATAATATGATAGAGACTTCTTAACTTGTTAAGAATAAGTTAAAGTAAATCCATTAAAAGAATTCCTGGCCTAGAATAAGTGTTCAATATGTGCTATTTATTATTATCATTGTTGTTGTTATTTAATATTTTTGTATAGTGGTTTCCCTGCTTATCCAGGGGGGCATACGTTCCACGACCCTCCAGTGGATGCCTGAAACCGCGGAGAGTACTGAACCCTATACATACTATGTTTTTTCCTATACATAAAGCTCGATTTATAAATTAGGCACAGTCAGAGATTAACAACAATAACTAATAATAAAATAGAACAATTATAACCATATACTATAATAAAAGTTATGTGAATGTGGTTTCTCTCTCTCTCAAAATATCTTTTTTTTTTTTCTTTTTTTTGCGGTACGCGGGCCCCTCACTGTCGTGGCCTCTCCCCGATTTGGAGCACAGGCTCCGGACGCGCAGGCCCAGCGGCCATGGCTCACGGGCCCAGCCGCTCCGCGGCATGTGGGATCCTCCCGGACCGGGGCACGAACCCGTGTCCCCTGCATCGGCAGGCGGACTCCCAACCACTGCGGCACCAGGGAAGCCCCCAAATATCTTATTGTTACAAATTTAATGCCTTTTCCATCTTAAGTAAGCACTTCTCACCCACCGTGGCTTTAACTTTTGCAGTTTAAGATGCGACAGCAAAACTAGCACGGCTTTCTTTTTCCTTCTTCACAATTTCACAGAGAGAAGCTTCCTTCTTAGCACAGATCTTAGCAACCTCGGCATAGGATTTTGTTTCTTTCCTTATTAAGTGGAGAACGTTCACCTTTTTACTTAAAGGAAGCACTTTACGGCTTCTCTTTGGCACATCTTAATTGCCAGCATCACTCCTTTTTAAAAAATTGTTTTAATTTTAATTATTTATTTATTTTTTGGGGCCGTGCCACGCGGCGTGCGGGATCTTAGTTCCCCGACCAGGGATCGAACCCCTGCCCCCTGCAGTGGAAGCGCGGAGTCTTAACCACTGGACCGCCAGGGAAGTCCCTAGTCTCACTCCTCTGGCACTTTGGAGCCATTATTAAGTAAAGTAAGGGTCACTTGAACAAGCACTGAGACACCAAGTTGGCTAAGTGACTACGGACAGGACACGCTGGACCAAGGGATCATTCACATCCCGGGCGGGACAGAGCAGGACGGCGTGAGACTTCATCACGTTGCTCAGAACGGCGTGCAATTTAAAACTGATGAGTTGTTGATTTCTGGAATTTTCCACTTAATATTTTCAGACCGTGGTTGACCACAGGTAACTGAAGAAGCAAAACCGCAAATGAGGAGCGACTGCTGTAATGCTATGTCAGTTATTTCATATGCTACTGCTCTCACTCTGCCAAAACCATACTCGCCATCCGCATATTTGTCAAGGGCAGATGGCTGTGACGAGATGACAGCCAAAATGTCTCACTTCGTTGGTAAAATACTTTCCTCATAGGGTTGTTCCGGTAGCGGGATGACAAAATGCTATGTGCTACGAGCCTGGCACTTAGTAGGCCCTTAGCCGCTGCTTCTCCCCTTTTGATTTAAGATGTGTGCCTTGGGTCTGGAGGATAGGAGAAATGGTGTTACGATGAGCAGCTGAAGCAGTGCTAGAAGGCTGGCCTTCCCGAGTCCGCAAGGGTTTGAGATCTATTGATGTGTGTGTCATATGGGGCTAGAGTGAAGTTCCAGTATCTTTTCCAAAATGTCTTAAGAACGGTGTGATTTGCTGTGCTTACTTTTATGACTCTCACTCTGCAGTCAGCATTTCAGGATGCTTTATGTGCTATTTATAATTATGAGTTTGGATCGTTTCTATAAAATTTGTGCACGTGTTGTGTGTTTCTGTCTTTTTCAGATTTGATTGTGGGTGCATTTGGAACAGGAAAAGTAGCTGTTTACAGGTATGTGGTTGGTGGCGTGCAAATGTTCTTTTCTTTTACTGACATGTGACATTATGTTAGTTTCAGGCATACAACAGAATGATTCAATATTTGTATATATTGCAAAATGATCACCACAAGGTCTAGTTAATAATGTCCATCACACACATAGTTACAGTTTTTGTGTGTCAGATCTACTCTCTTAGCAACTTTCAAACAGTACTATTAACTCTAGGCACCATGCTATATATTTCATCCCCCAAACTTATGTATCTTATAAATAGAAGTCTATACTTTTGGCCACTTTCATCCATTTCCACCTCCATCTCATCCCCACCTCTGGCAACCACCAATCTGTTTTCTGTATCTATATGTTCATTTTTTGGTTTTGATTTTTGTTTCTAGATTCTACATGTAGGTGAGATCATATGGTTTTGACCTTTTTCTGTCTGACTTTTTGCGCTTAGCGTAATGCTCTCAAGGTACTTCTGTGTTGTCATAAATGGCAAGATTTTCTTTTCATGGCTGAATGCCACATTTTCTTTATTCCTCCGTCCGTGGACATGTTCTTCTAATTGTCTCAAATGCATTTCTTTTTCGTTGTTAGCTTTGCCTTAAAGAGTAAATCCCAACTATTTATTTTGGAGAACATTTAGATGCTCTTTGTAAAGTTTGGAGGAATATTTGCTCTCAATATTTTCCCCTTTCTTTCAGCCCTTCTGTCTTTTTGTTCTCATACCTCATCACCAGACTTCCAGCTTCTACTAGCATAACATTAAATAAGATATGAATCTTAGCAGAACTTCCAAAATGACACACTTTTTAAAGTTATTACGTTTGAATACTTCTCTTTGCTTCGGAAATGCATTAAAATGTGCCTATAGATAAGGAATGCAGGGTGGGGGACTGTTGCTCTGCACCCTGGCCTCCAGCATCAAGTGTGGACACTAAAGTTAAGGAATAGAAATGCCAAGAATTCGTAGCCTCCAAAAGCAAGAATTGAACAACTGTTCAAATGTGACAGGTCTGGATTTTAAAAACCTGGCCACTCCACACACTCACCCATTTGTAATCTTGGGCGAGTTTCTATAACTTTCTGAGCCTCAGATTTTTTTCATTGTAAAATGGGCATAATATTTACATTACAAGTTTATTTTTGTTGAAAGGATTAAGTGAGAATCTGCATGTAAGGTACATGGAATAGTAAGTAACTGGTAGACAGTGCTACCAGTTACTTACTAGATTCTTTTCTCTTCTTAACGAAAATTTAGATTCTTTTTTATTCTTAAAAAAAAGTTTTATAGGAATGCAAGACACTAGGTCAGGATATCAAGACAAAAGGCAGAGGGCCAACCCAGGTGTTCTGGGCACATAGTACGAACCTAGGTCAACTCCCTGAGGGATTCTAAAGTAGGTTTCCTCAAGTAGGCAAGACTGTCTTCTTCATGAGTCCCAAGACATACTCAGAGGGCTCATTTATACCAGCCACTCTCCACTTCAGGGGGTAGAGAATCAGGTGACTGAAACTCTCAAAGTACCCGAAGGATGGGGCTGTGTTTGCGTTGGCCATGAAGATGCACCACTCAGAGCTGATGGAGTGAAACTGACTCATGGCCCCTCCACTGTGCTCTGAATCTACATTTGCAGCAAGGCCCTATTTCCCATGAGCTGCTCCCAGCCGATTACTGGACACAACAGGGATACAAACACAGGCCCACCTGGAGCTCCACTAGCAGGCAGATTTGGCTCAAGGACTCCCCAGTGCCCCGGCTGGAGCTTCTTTCCCAGATCCTCTTTCGTTTCCTTACCCCTTCACAGGAATCAGACGTACATCACGCTCTGACTGCTGGCCCCAGCCTCCTCCCTCCCTCCCCTTTTTCCCTCCTCAGTATTTGCCCTAGGAAGTGTCTTGTGTGTCTAATCCTGTCTTATCATCTGCTTTTCCAAGGGCTGGAGCTAACACAATATTGAAAAGAAAAATCACCTAACAGAGTACAGATAATAGCGCACAGGAGTTCAGGAAAATTCCCATGGGCACCATTACGGTAATCATGGAATTGTTTAAACCAGTGCCCTAAACAACACGCTGCCCCAAGGCCCAGCCCCCGCTCCTGTCGGAGGAAAACTTAAGCAACACGGACGGCATCATTTCACACTGTCGTCTGGAGACTTCGCTCCCAGTTCTCTTATCTTGGCACCAAGTTTTATAAATATTGCCCCATTCCTTTTCCCAGTGACTTACTTTCTTCTCTGATTTATCCTCACTGGGTGGTTGGAGTGGAGTTTACTTGGTATTAGACCCTCTCCTCAAACTTGGCCGCACAATAGAATCACCTGGAGGTTTTGTGGGGTTGTTTTTTTTTTTTTTTTTTTTTTTGACGTTCCAGTGCCTGGCCTTGAACCCGGGAGACTGGCTTCTGTTTTAAACCCCCCGGGGTGCTTCTGTTGTGCAGTCAGGGTTGAGAACCATTTCTCCCCGTGAAACACAGAATGAGTCAGCTCACCCTCATGGGTTTAGCTCAATCTGCAAAGCTCGTCTAGAAAATGATCAATCAGCGGTTAAAAATCACCAGCCAGTATGGTGACAAAATTAGCAAAACTCGAGGACTTACAGATGCAACATGAGTGACTGTAGGATGATGTATTTCCTCATATTCAGATGGGAATATGGACAGACTAGCAGATCCCAGAGGAGAAATCTTTCACAGCCATGTCGCCAAAATACCGTGAGCCCCTCCGCAGACAGAGAAGGTCCGTGAACGCGGCTGGGCTTGATGGGCCCATGGCTCCTTTATTTGTATTCCTGTGCTACCACATGTGCTTGGAGGTCGTTGGTTGAGTCTGGAGCCCACCTGTTCGCTCAGGGAAGGGAATTCTTGGCACCAGGGCCGGGAACGTTGGCCGTGGCCTCTAGAAGTGGAGTAGGGGGCTTCTGCCTGCCCCTCCTGGGGCTGGTTAAAACCGGGCGTCTTCTCCCTGCAGAGCGAGGCCGGTCGTGACGGTGGGAGCCCAGCTTCTCCTGCACCCGGTGATCATCAATCTGGAAAATAAAACCTGCCAGATTCCAGAATCGATGGCATCTGTGGCCTGGTGAGTGAGTGCGGTGCTTCCGGCCCTCTTATGTGGACTCAGGTCACCTGGAGATCTGGTGAACGTGCAGCTTTGGGGGCCGAAGGCCTGGGATGGGGGCTGAGACTTTACATTCCTGAAGAGGCTCCAAGGGGGCGCTAATGCTGTGGGCCTGTGCACCAAATCTGAGTAGCCAGTTGTTAGTCTTTCAAAAGAAAAGTAAAAGGATCTCTGACGCGATGCTGATCTTTTGCTGTCATGGGAAGGCCATTTCTCCAATCTACAGCCTCCATGTGTGATGAGAAACAAAAACACTTGAGAAAATTCCTGACAAAGCAAATCTTGGAGATCTCTTTTAGAATCCTCGCATACTAAAATAAACATGAACCAAGCTGAAAATATCATAAAATACCTTGACGCTTGTATTTGCATATGCATATGGAAACCACTTTTCAGACATATGTATTGTCCTTTTTTGTTTTTTTTTTTTCTTAAATAGTCAGGCTTGGGTTAAATTACTTGGTTTCCTGTGCTGAAAATAGATGTCAGTTTTATAACCTCACATCTGTATACAATGAGACAGAAGGTAAACATTATAAAAATAGAGATTTTTGTGTCCTCAAGTATATTTTTGTGGCCATGATCTCATCATCAGGAAGAGTCCTCTGCCTGGCCTGTAGGCGAACAGGCTCATACACCTTCTGAGAATGTTCCTTGTGAATCTGGCCGGTCACCCGAAGGCAGTAAGAAATGGAACTTGGCTGTAGCACAGCTCAAGAAAATGCCACTTTGCTTCTCAATATGTAGGTCCTCCAGGGTCAGAAGTCTGTCATATTGGGTAATGCCTTAGGGCATAGTCTCTGAAAAATCAACAAACATTTGGAGCATTTGAGATTTTCCTCCATTTTCAGATGATATGGTCGGTTCCTGAGAAGGTCAGAATGCAGAACACACCAGTCTAGACCCACAGAAGTTATTCCGAGCCAGTTTCAGCACGTTGCTCGTGGCTTTGGACAGGGCTTCAGACTGGAGTCAAAGCCTTTGAGGGTGGTGGATGGGGGCGTGGAGGTCCCTGAAGAATTCTCTGAAAAACATCCTTTGCTGGGACCTCTCGGTTCAGGGAGGCCTGTCTTTCCCTTAAGCAGCTTCTGAAAGTAGCTGGGAAAAATGCCCTGAGCACATTTTAAAATGGTATGAAACCATAAAATATTATAATGAAAACCTGATCTGAGAAAATATGTGAAAGAGCTAGCTAGCATCTCTCCTAACCCTGGATGAAATGAACATGAAATGAACATGAGTGCTACTTGGGCACAAGTATTAAAATTTTGGTATTTCGCCCAATAGTCCTCTGTTCACACATTCATCACTGAATGGACTTCTAGACTGAATTCTTTAAAGCATATGTGTGTAATATTCCATTGTATATATGTGCCACATCTTCTTTATCCATTCATCTGTTGATGGACACTTAGGTTGCTTCTATGTCCTGGCTATTGTAAATAGAGCTGCAATGAACATTGTGGTACATGACTCTTTTTGAATGATGGTTTTCTCAGGGTATATGCCCAGTAGTGGGATTGCTGGGTCGTATGGTAGTTCTATTTATAGCACAGGGAGATCAGCTAGGTGGTTTGTGACCACCTAGAGTGGTGGGATAGGGAGGCTGGGAGGGAGGGAGACGCAAGAGGGAGGGGATATGGGAACATACGTATATGTATAACTGATTCACTTTGTTGTAAAGCAGAAACTAACACACCATTGTAAAGCAATTATACTCCAATAAAGATGTTAAAAAAAAAAAAGCATATATGTGTGTGGCACACTCTGGTGTGAAATGTTGTTACGAACTAGATCATCTTTTCTCAGGATTATTCAGTTTTTGAATTTTTAAAAAAATTTAAGTGTTTTTTAACAGACTGTGGGATCTGTTTGGTTTTATGGAAAGAATATTCCTTTTTATTTTCAAAATTTTTTTTAATTTTTAATTGTTTTTTTCATGGAAAGGAATTTTATTTTAAATATAGCAGATTGGGAGTTTGGGATTGACATGAATATTACTTTTTAACAAGAAAATTTCCTTCTTTTCACGAACTCTTGTTGCATTAAATCAGATTGCTTAGATAAAATACGATTTGTTACGTGGGCAAATTACAATTATTTCTTTGATTCTATTGCATCCATTTCCTGAAAGATGTTTTATTTTCACATACAAAAATTTTGAATGGATAACTCAGAGTATTAGAAGATGGAAAATTAACAGCGGGTTCAGTCTCGAATGTGTTTCTCGGATACTTTTAAAAATTTATTATAGGAATTTAGCTCCTTTTTTTCAAAATGATTGAAAAGCGTTTGTTGATTTTCTTTTCTGTCATTTTTGTCTGTATTTGGTATAATCTTGTATTGTACATCTGAAAACTATCAAGTAAACCTCTAACTGGGAAATAGTTCTCCATTTCCCTCGATGTGAATTTCTCTGCCTTTCAAACAGCTGTGGAACTTTATAAAGTTTCTGCTACTTGCATTTCTAAACTAGAAAAAAAAATAAAGCCAACCCATAAATATTCACATAATTGTTATCTAATGAGAAAGATTAAAACTATTTGGTAAAAAAAATTATTTTATAAATATAAAAGTTAATAACCATCCCCTTTTCAAATTTGGAAAAACTTTTCAGATATGCCTAACTTTATGTAAAACCTGATATTTGCCATCACTGAAAGAGTACTGAATTGGTTAGATTGAAAAATGAATTGCTTTGTACTTTTAAGTCCTGTTTCACATTTATCTCATTCCTCCTCTCCCATATGTGGCTACGAGCACCATTACATCACCAGGTCATTATTCTAACCCTTCTTGCATTGGGTTAGGACTAGTATTAGAGGATTTGTAAGGTACTGTCCTGCCTTCTGAAGCACCAGAAGTAGAGCCCAACAGTTTCATCTAGAAATTATGTGATGAGGGATCTGGGCTGGTTTAATGGAGTTTTTTCGCTCCAGTCAGACCTATTCATATTGACTATGATCATAAATGCTAGTTTGAAATTTTAATTCTTATTTAATAATAATTCACAGCTTTCTCTGACAACAAGTGTGCGTTATAATTAGGTACAGACCTGCTGAGTGCACCTAAGTATCTGTTATATAAAACATACGACGTATATGTGTGTGTTTATATATAACATAATATAAATGTTCTAAATTCAGAATGAATACTTCAGTGAGGTTTTCTTTTCAGATCCGAAGAGAGTGCTTTGAAAGTTATAACTTGGCAACTCTTTTCTGCTAAATACATCTATAAGCCAAAAAGTTTAGGTTGGAGTGCTATTATCAATAATTCAGTAAGTCGTAGCAGTTATTTAAACTTGTATGAAAAAGTTAAAATCGTCCACTTAATGATATAAAGGTAACAGAAAGGGGGAACTAAGAAGTATAGAATAACACTGACATATAATTAAAAAACCGAGTGACCCTTCACTGATGACATCGTTTTTCAATCAAATTCTTCTCAAAAGGAGGAGATAATGTTCACATTCATAACTTTATCTCGTTTGCAAAAATTTTTATTGCTTCTCAATTATGTTAGACAAAATATGTAAAATTATTTTAATCTATAGATATAATGATAATTTTATTACAAATAGGAATTTATCTATACAAGCTAATGAGTTTTGTCTATTCAGTATAAGGATGAATAGAAAGACGGTCAACAATTTTAACACGTACCCAAGTACCTCCAAAAAAGTCAGACACAGAAAAAATTCCAATTTTGAAAGCCAGACCTGCTACAAAATTTAAAGATGTGATTAACTATTCATCTTTCTTGAATTATTCCAATTGAAGTGGAAGTGGGTTGGAATTCATGATTTCTCTGGGGAAGTGGTACAAACACTTGAAATAGCAGAGACATCTCGGAAAACGTTTGGCTTAATGGTATGTGACAAATTACTTACCCTGAAGGGAGACATTGACTGAGGTCACGGGAGCTCGATGAATCCCAGATGTGACATATCTTCATTATATCTGACACAGGAAGCTGACACATAATTAAAGCACGACTAGAGATTATTTACTCCTTTTGGATTCTGTAGAAATATTCAAATCATACTAGAGTATTTACTAGTAAAAACGTTAAGGCTGTCATTAAATCAAACTTAAGTATTTTCTTACATTTTTACTTTCTTAGAAATGTGAAAAAGCCCCATCTTGAATGCTGGCGCTCAGAGCTTGACATTTTTCCACAGGGAGGTCAGCACATGCAACAGTCAGGCAGAGACCACTGGCCGGTCCTCATTCCCTCCAAGGCCACAGGATAGACCCAAGTGCAGGCCATCCTACAAGCCACAACAGGCACCTCCCCGGACTGAGATTAGGGCATGTTCAAGGCAAAACTATAAAGGTCTCTCCTACATATCGATCCTTTTTTTATTGACTTTATACACTGTATTGTTGTGCTTACCAAGCCTGAGACGGTCACTCTACGCTCCCCATTTTCTTTCTTTTTCCCTTCGCTCTTCTGGTGTCTCTGCCTCAAATTATATCCCACTCCTGGCAAGTAACTGCCTGAGTTCTTATCTCCTTTCATGGAGAGTGGATTATGGGTTAATCATACCGTGATGCTCCATGCCTCTCAGCATTAAATCCAAACACTTTTTTTTAATTGAAGTGTGGTTGATGTATAATATTATATAAATCACAGGTATACAGTATAGTGATTTACAATTTGTAAAGATTATTCTCCATTTATACTTATTATAAAATATTGGCTATATTCCCCATGTTGTACAATATGTCCTTGTAGTTTATTTTATACCTAATAGTTTGCACCTCTTGATCCAAATTCTTTAACGTGATTTTCAAAGCCCTGTTCCCTACCTATTGACCCAGCCAGCCTCGGCTTCCTACAGCTTTCCCCATCCTTCTCTAACGCACCAGATTTCTTCAGGTTCCTCAAATTGGGGTCACGTGCTTGCTCACCTCCAGGCTCTGCCACTAGCTGTCCCCCTGCTGTTCTGCCCAATTCTTCACTCCCTGGCACATGGAAGATATTCACATGCATTTCTTGAAAAAAGGCAGCAAGTAATTGATCAATTAATCCACTGATTAAATCAATCGACCTCTAGTAATATTTTAAGTATTACCTTCCTATGTAATAATGTCACCTTTCTTAATCGTATTAGAATTGTCGGATTATATATGTATATAAATATATTTTTGATAAGTATACATATCAATCAATAAATATATGCATATTTATTTGTTTGGTTTTGTGGGGGGGTACACTAAGAGAAGTACAGAGGAAAAACAAAGCATTCGTTTTATCTGGGGTAAGGTAAAGGAAGTTTGCTACTTCAGATTGAAAAAGTTTATTAACCAGTAAATTATTAATTATTATTTTCCCTAGCTTTTCTTTACAAGTGTGTGCATCTGTGGCGGGCCAGAGCATTTCAAACACGATAGGTGAGCATATTTTCATTTTTCCACTCCTATACCATATCAAGAAAAGTCAACAGTAAGCGTTTCACTGCACAGGCCATATAAAGCTTTCAAAGAGCTCTGCATTAGCACCAAGATTTCTGTTATAAATATGGGAACTGCTACATAAATAGTCCTTGAATAATTGGTACTGTCTGTAAGAACAGACCTAATTATGGGGGAAATGACTTTTTGTGTAAAACCATTATAAAACAAGTTTTTTAGCTTGGGGAGTATTTTATCAAATCTTTGCAGCTCATGTATTGTTTTTGATCCCAACTATGGAAAAAATGTTTCCTGAATAAGCAAGTTGAAATAGGAATTCATATCTCTGATAAAGCGCTACATTCACTGAATACTTTTCCTTTCTGGATTATATTTGCTTTGTGTCTCTGTCCTTTAGGCCTGACTGCCGAGGTGCAATTAGATTCCCTGAAACAAAAAGGAGCCATTAAACGCACGCTCTTCCTAGATAACCATCAGTCACATCTCGTCTTCCCTCTCGTGATAAAGGGGCAGCAGTCCCTCCAATGCCAGGATTTTATCGTTTACCTTCGAGTAAGTGTTCCAGAATCACCTTTCTGGCCCCTAACATTTAAGTCCAAATTCCAACCATTTCTCTCCATTTAAACATCACGGTGGTTCACACAGACCCACGTCTATTTTCACTTTATAGGAGGAACCTTTAAGGCCACGCACTCCTCTGTGAAGCCTGACCTCAGCCAACCTAATGATGTATTGCTTTTAATTCCTAAGCTGCTTCTTTGTTTCCTTTTCCTTGTTAGCAGAGTACAGTCGATTTACAATGTTGTGTGTGTTTCTGCTCCCAGGCTGCTTCTTGTTTTGAATACACTCTTCAGTACTAGTACTAACTCAGGTGGTTTTCATTTCTAACTGCCTCCCCACAAAAAAACATAAAACTTAGACACAATTTATTTGAGTTTTTATCCTACGTGAGGATGTTTGGCCAGATCTTATCAATGTGCATTTCTGAGCCGACTTAGGAGAAGGGTGAGGCATTCAAAGGCTTTATTACAAGTAAATTACAATTATATTTTTAAAGCAAATGTATTTTTACAATAACTCCTAAACCTACCATGAAATAAAAAGCCAAAATGTGTTATGCTACAGTTATTTCATCTTCTTACCAGTGATGAGGTGGTGAAGCCTCTTTTCATTTGGTCTCCTCTTTGAGGGGATATAGTAAGGGAAAACCTGTAGAAAGCAGAGTTTACAAACACATTCTAGAATGAAAAGCTGGTGCACGACCGTCGTGTCTCATCGTGACTGATACTGGCACCCAGCTGAAGGGTGGCATGCCCACTCCCTGGTTTGGGAGTTCCTGTGTGTCCAGACCTTGCTGCTGGTGCTACCCCCTCCCTCCCCAGGAAGGTTCTGGTGCTTTTTCTAAGGGAACTTCAGATGTGCTGAAGGTGTTTTGAAGTTCATGCAAACAAGGACTGAAAGAGAGGATAAGAAAGGAAGAGAATCGAGAGGTTTTCTTCCTCTGAGCCCAAGGGGACTTATAAATTCTGCCAACCTCATTAAAATAAAAATCCCAGTTCATGAAACTTTCAGTGACGTTTACTGTGCATCTGATTTTTAACTGTGCAATTTGACCAATCCGTGTGAATCGTTGACGATCTGGAGAACCTGAAGATTGCTTCTAGAAGCATGTGTTTCAACGAAGCCTAAATAATTCCAACTCTGAACATACGTTCATTAAACTGGCTTCTCTTTGCCACGTCCAGAGCATGTGCCTAGGCCCGCTGGGGTGGTAATTACTTCATCGTTCACTTTTAACGGCCAAAGTCAAATGCTGCCTGCCTTTCACCAACTAACATCTTGCAGCCATTTTACAGGGCCTTTCTTGAGTTTGTGATTATTTTCCCTAGGATGAAACTGAATTCCGAGATAAATTGTCTCCAATCAACATTAGTTTGAATTACAGTTTGGATGAATCCACCTTTAAAGAAGGTCTGGAGGTGAAACCAATATTGAATTACTACAGGGAAAACGTTGTTACGGAACAGGTAGGTCCTGGCCCGTCTTTGATGGTATATTCTCAATCAGGCCCCGGGCATTGCTCCTGTGACCTTAAGACGGAATCCAGGCCCTTTTGTTTTCATTCCTGCACGCACACTGGTAACATTTGGGAGATTTTCTGAACATGTTTCCTGAAACACTGCATCCCTGTGTTTTCAGAAGCCCTCCCCCTTGTGGAACCAAGATTTAATTTGTTCAAAATGTGGCTGTAATAGAAGCAGTACAGCCCGTAATCCTCAAAACATCGGCCAGAGTAGCATTCTTTACAGACATTTCAGAATGAATTGGAATCGGGCTCCTAAGTAAACTAGCCTATAAGGGGAGGTCACTGCCGAACAGAGTTTCTACCTAGGTAGACTCATGCAGAGTGAAAGGAGAGCTTTGGTTTAACTTGTAGAATCATTCATAATTTTCAACAGAAAGGACGGGATTCAGGTTTTCCCAGATTCTTCCTGATACATGTTTTTCCACAACACAGGCTCACATCCTGGTCGACTGTGGAGACGATAACATGTGCATTCCTGACTTGAAGCTGTCAGCTAGACCGTAAGTTTAAATAAATAAACTTGTCCATTGTATCTAATGGCATACAGGTGTTTACTTAAAGCTTCCCTGGAGAAAGTATACACTTCCAGCCACTACCAAAATAAGTGCACTGCGGGAAATTTCTGAGCTTGGCTACACTTTGGGTTAGCCTGTGGTTTAGGTCTTTGTCATTGGTGTCAAGTGACACACCCCAAGACTTTGCCTGAGCCGTTCCATCCTTCACCAAAAGTGGGGGGGGAATGTTTCTGTCTGAAGTTAACTCATCTCCGGTGGTTCCGGTTGAACTCCTCTCTACCTGCCTCAACCCATCCGCACCCCAGGAACTATCTCGCTGCCAGCGTTTGGAAGCTTCTTGGTAACCTCTCAAGGGGACGTTTTCCAAACTTCATAATCTAGCCAGTGTCCGAAGCAATAGCTTTGATTAAGGGTCGCAAGTAGGCATTTCCAAATGCTGTTTCAATTTGAAGTTCGGGGTGAATTAAATGTCCTCAAAATACCTCACGATCAGCTACTTGAGATCTTCCTTTACTGCCTCTTTCTTCGCTCTTATTTTCCACTTTGCGTCACACTCGGCTTCCCCTCCTACTTTCTAAACCACCTCTCTCCCTCTCTCCCGGTTGCCCATCTTCCTCCTATGGGATGTTTTCAGGGACGTGCTGAAGCCCTCTCCTCCCGCCTCGTGAGCCAATTGTTAACTTTTCGGGAATTTTTGCTGGCAGATTGTTAAGTATGTTGGGAGCTTGAAATTGATCACAGTGGGAGGCTTTACACCACTGGAATCGGCAAATGCTACACATCCTGGTTTTCTCTGTTTCCTTTTGTTTTTGAGAACTGGTTGTTACTTTATTTATTATACAGGTTTTTAAAAATAAATAAATAAATTTATCTATTTATTTTTGGCTGCCTTGGGTCTTCGTTGCTGCGCGCGGGCTTTCTCTAGTTGCGGCGAGCGGGCGCTACTCTTCGTTGTGATGCGCGGGCTTCTCATTGCGGTGGCTTCTCTTGTTGCGGAGCACGGGCTCCAGGTGCACGGGCTTCAGTAGTCGTGGCACACGGGCTCAGTGGTTGTGGCTCACGGGCTCTAGAGCGCAGGCTCAGTAGTTGTGGCGCACGGGCTTAGCTGCTCCGCGGCATGTGGGATCTTCCCGGACCAGGGCTCGAACCCGTGTCCCCTGCATTGGCAGGTGGATTCTTAACCGCTGCGCCACCAGGGAAGTCCTATTATACAGTTTTTAAACGTTACATTCCATTTACAGTTATTCCAAAGTAGGGGCTCTATTCCCTGAGTTGTACATACATCCGTGAGCCTGTCTCAGACCCAGTGGTTTGTACCTCCCCCTCCCCCCACCGTTGTTGCCCCCTCCTCCACTGGTAACCACTAGTTTGAAGCGCTGGTTGTTAAACATTTACCAGAACACCCCTGGATGTTTTCCTGTCCTTCTCATCCAGACATAGTTTTAATTCTTCTCACCACCCCCTCATGACGATCCGTCTTGTTTTTGTCCCAGGCTTGCGTGTTTACATCTTCCTCTAAGTCCTTAAATGAAATATCCATGAATCCAGAGATGCGTAGTACCTAATGATTCTTTTTAAACTGCATTTTTAGAGATAAGCATCAGGTCATCATTGGAGATGAAAACCACCTTATGCTCATAATCAACGCGAGAAATGAAGGGGAAGGTGCCTACGAAGCCGAGCTCTTTGTGATAATTCCAGAAGAGGCTGATTATGTTGGGATTGAACGCAGCAACAAGGTAACGCCTGTAGGTGATCTGGAGGAGGAAAGAGCTCGGTATATTTTTGAAGACAAATCCATGTTAAGTCATCTTAGTTGAGGATTTCTTCCTCAATAAAAGAAAACCAAATGGCACCTTATTTTGTTAAGCAGAATAGCAACGGCCCAGGAAGGAAGATGGTCTTAAACAGTATTCATATCTTTCTTGGCCACGGTGCAAAGATAAACTGGCCCAAGATTGGGAGCTGAAACACCGAGGACAGCTGTCTGAAAGAAGCAGCTCATCAATGCAATCCATGCGCTACACTCCCAAGCTAACTCCCACGATCACTGGCTGTTTTCTGGTCTTTGAGTTCCTTTATGCTTCAGGCAGGTCCCAGGAGGTCTGGTTTCCATTACTGCTTATGGAGGAAGGTCCGACCAATCCCAGCTGAGCACTGAAAACAGCCTAGACAGGCACTGGAAAGGAAACACGTTCATGTGTTCTTTTTTCTTGGTCCACCTTTTCGGGACCGGGACCAAGAAAAAGCCAGGTTTTTGTCATTTGCCAGTCCTGCAATGCCACTCTTTGTTCAACTGACGGCAATGCTTTTTATAGATTTCCTTTCCTCACCACGATATGAATCTTCCCCCTCAGAATATCCTCAGGTTCTGCTCTAAAACCATTATAAATACACTGAAGGATAACAGAGAGAGTCCCTTGGTTTCAGAGATACACAGACTCACAATTAAGGGCAGAGACCGAGCTTCACACTTTCATAGTCAATCCCTGCACTTCACGTAGAAGTCTGCATGAGGAGTGTTATTTAAATTCTTGCTGACGGATATGTTCATTTAACTGAAGTTTATTAAAGTTCTGCTACTTTCCAAAAACTGCATCCTCTTGGGAACGTGCACGTTCTAATGATTAAATAATTTAATGAAAAATAATTCCTCTAAAGAAGTGCTAACAACGGTTGTGACGTCAGTATTTGCAAGGCATTTACAAATGTGGGGAGTACAAAATTCTCTGTGCACACCTCTAGTCTCTCATGACTTATGTTTTGACTGAATTATCTTCTCAGTGAAAAAATAACCCAGAGGAGGAATAGTCAAGTATCTTTGACGGTTGTAAAATCATCACGAGTTTCTGTTGAAGAAATTTGTAGGAACATATCACTTAAGAATAATTATATGCAAATAATACCTAAACAAACAAACAATGAAGCTCTAGCATGTTATTTTTAAAAATGTTCCAGGGCTCTTCCTATATCTTTATTTCAACTCCCTTTCTGTCACTGCACCCCTGACTTTGTTAAACAAAGCATCTATTCAAAATATTCTTTTAGCAAAACATCTCGTTTACTGTTCACTGTTGGGTGGAAAACACAGGAAACATTTATCATTTCTATCTTTGGCTTTAAACATTATAACAGACATTATCTATAATCTCCAATGAGTCTTTAACTGTTTTTCCTCCATCAGTTTCCCTTGGGCAGAATTTGATTTGACATGACTAAAGCCACATTCTAATTCCTTCTTTGTTGTTAAGCAGTTTGAAGTTTGTGTCTCTTTTTATTTATACTTGGTTCAAGTTTTTTTGTTTTTTTTTTTTAACAATTTTCTCTCAAGGGGAAAAGTATGAGGGATTATCTGATTGTCAGTTTTGTTGTTCTTTGGCTAAAAACATTCATCTCTGAGAAAATGTAGAAGGTGATCATCTCTTTCTCTGGAGACCTTAACGGAGCCAGCCTTTACGATTCTTTTCGGTGACCTTCTAAATTTTTCTAGGAATAAAGGCCCATGTGCTCTATCTTTTTATTATTATTGTTGTAAACTATATGTAACATAAAATGTACCATTTTAACCCTTTTGAAGTGTACAGTTCAGTGCCATGAAGTATAATCACATTGTTGTGTAACCATCACTACCGTCCATCTCCAGAACACTTTCATCGTCCCAGACTGAAACCCTGTACCCATGAAACACCAACTCCCTCTGACCCCCTTTCCCCAGCGTCTGGTACCCAGCGTTCCACATTTTGTCCCTATGAATGTGTCTATTCAAGGGACCTCATACATGCTCTACTCCTGTGTCTCAAACTACCTCACACTCAGTGCATCCAGAACTAGACGTCATCTTCCCACACCCCTCCTCTCTCTAGTCTATCTCAGAGAATCGCACCAGTCTCCACCCAGTTTCTAAAGCCTAAGTCAGTCCTACACCTGTCCAACCCTATCCTCTCCATCTCACTGCCACGGTCACTGCCTTCCTCCAGGCTGGCACGATCTTCTCCCGAGATGGCTACACCAGTCTCCTAACTCATCTCCCCACCTCCCAGCCTCCAGCCCCTTCCCTGCATGGGAAGCCCTCTTTCTTTCTTTCTTTTTTTGGCTATGTTGGGTCTTCGTTGCTGGGCTTTCTCTAGCTGCGGTGAGCAGGGGCTACTCTTCATCGTGGTGCACGGGCTTCTCATTGCGGTGGCTTCTCTTGTTGCGGAGCGTGGGCTCTAGGCGCGTGGGCTTCAGTAGTTGTGGCTCGCGGGCTCTAGAGCGCAGGCTCAGTAGTTGTGGCGCACGGGCTTAGTTGCTCCGCGGCATGTGGGATCTTCCCGGACCAGGGCTCGAACCTGTGTCCCCTGCATTGGCAGGCGGATTCTTAACCACTGTGCCACCAGGGAAGCCCTGGGAAGCCCTCTTTCTAAAATACAAATCTGACCCTGTCACTCTCTGGCTGAAAACCCTCACTAGCTCCCCATTGCTTGTAGGATAAAAGTCCTACAAAGCCCTGAGATGACTTATGAGGCCCTTAATTACATCACCCCTGCTGACCTCCTCAGCTTCATCACGAGTCTTTGCTTCTTTCCTTTACCTCCCACCCTAGTCCTCGAAGGATGGCATTTCTTTTCTGTCTCTGTAATACCTATGCACCCTCCCGCCACAGAGAGCCCGCACCTGCTGTTCCCTCTGTAACTCTACTCTCTCATCCCCTTTCCCCAGACTACTTCTTACTACTCACCCTTCGGGCCTCAGCCTAATAACGATTGAGGCTGCTGACATTCACCGAGCAATTGCTGTGAGCTGGGCTCTGCTCTGTGCTCTTGCAACTATTCCATTTATCTAGTCCTCATAACAGCCCGATAGAGGAACGGTAAGGCTATCGTTATCCCCGTCGTATAGATAAGGAGAAATTCAGAAACACGCCCAAAGTTACACAGCTGTTACGTAGCAGATTGACGCCTCAGCTGTCAGGTCCAGGCCCGTCTTCTTAACCACGGAGCTGCCAGGCCCCCTATGAGGCTATGTCGCTTCCTCCAGGATGTCTTCTCTGATTGTTTACTTCTATGTGCCCGTCCTCCTCCATCACTGTGAACTTCTGCTCTCATGAAACTTAACAAACTGCACTAATTGTGTGTTTCCACTGCTTGTTACAATTGCTTGTGATTCCTTATTACGATTCTTATAATAATAGGACATTTAAGGAGGACAAGGGTGTTTGTTTGTTTTTTTTGATCAGTGCCTGGTAAGTGGCAGGTACACAGTAAATATTTTCAGTGAATGAATAACACTCTAAGAGCTATAAATGGATGAGAACAAGATAGTCCTAGGAACAGCTGAGGAAAATAATCTAGAAATATCTAGAAAAACAATCATTGTTTCTCCCACTCAGAGAGAGGAAATAAAGGTTAAAAAAAGAAAAAGGGTGGGGAATCTGGGGAGAGAAAAGATCTCTGATTGATGTGGAAAAGCTATTTCTAGAAAGCTGGGGAAAAAATGTACATATGACTTTCAACCTTCAGATAAGATAAAAATATTTACTATAGAAACCAAATCCTTGAATTATATTCAAGGGACACGTGGGTATTTTGGAAAGCTTTTGCTGAGTTCCTTTTTTTTCTGTTTGCAGGATTGAGTTAGTAATCCCAACACAAAACATCTCTGTACAATTAGGGTTGGTTATGGATCCTTCAGAACTTGAATACATGCTAAAGCTACCTTTGAGAAGCAAAAATGTTATCAGCTTTTGGAAAATATGTTTCTTACCTCCTTAGGATACTAACATGTCACTCGGGTGACTTGGAAAGACCAGGTCTTAAATGCTGCCTCTGAATATCAGAGATTTCATTTCTTTCTCATGAGTTAAAACAGACCTTTCAATGGCTGATGGCAGGATGAGGGCTTTATACTCAGCTGTGTGCTTGTCCATTTCATTTCAGGCTCCCTGTAGGAAAGATTGGGAGCTACGTTTGCTGTGTATCTCCTGACACCATCTACTACTTTGTGCTGCACATTTTTCTAGGCACTGGGAAGAGAACAGATACAAAAAAACCCCTGCCTGCTTAAGCTTGTTTTCTTAAAGTGTATGATTTACCCACAGAGCTCTTGACTTAGGTGTCTGGGGTTTGTTTGCCTTTTCTTTGTTTTGGTTTTGGCTCTTGGTTTTTCTCAACCATGTGCAAAGGATGGAAAGGAGGTGGTTTCTGAAACTTACCCTTGAAAATTCACATTACTTCCTTAAATGAAATTTCGATAGAGCTGACAGACGGATAAGTGGTCCTCGTATTTGGAACCCTCTTCCCTGGTCCTCTCATGGGGTCCTTTGTGAAAGTCCTCAGTTTGCAAGCTTATCTTTGGGAATGAGGCTGACAGGTAATATCAGTAGCAGTTAACAAGTTAGAGTGAAATAATGGATGAACATATGTAGCTATTACCAAAGGCAAGACCAGGGCCATAGGGACATTAGGTTTTGAAAGGTGGAAAGGGGCTCAGGGTGGAGATCCAGATGTGGATTTCTAGCCTGAAGACACAAGGGAGAGCTGTGAGCAGAGGACAGGAGTCCAAAGATAAACCTCCTTTACTTTCCCCTCCGTCGGGTGTAACTTTATTTTTTTTTTAATGCTACCACGTAGAAATAACTTTAAATTCTTTTTTTTTTTTTTTTTTTTTGTGGTATGCGGGCCTCCCTCTGTTGTGGCCTCTCCCGTTGCGGAGCACAGGCTCCGGACGTGCAGGCTCAGCGGGATCCTCCCAGACCGGGGCGCGAACCCGGTTCCCCTGCATCGGCAGGCGGACGCGCAACCACTGCGCCACCAGGGAAGCCCAACTTTAAATTCTTTCCACTCAGTTTATATATCCTTGCAGACTATTTTCTCTACCCACACATACACACCTCCATGTCTACGTCTACGTTTCACAGACTATCTTTCCAGATCAACACTCACAGATATAACACATCCTTTGTAATTCTGGCTTAATATTCCACTGTAAAGATCCATTAATTTAAACACAGGAACATTTATAATAACACAAACATAGGTTAATAACTCCTTTTCCACTAGATTTCACTGTTTTCCTTTCATTTGTTTTTCACATAAACATAGCACAGAAGACTAGAAAGCAAAACACCACAATCTGTTTTTTCCACTAAACTGAAACCAGTGTCGAATTACAATCTTGTTCTTGCTAAAATAAACAATATTTTAAACACAAACACAAATGCTGCAATAAATATAACCCTTATTTTCCCTTGTGTACTAAATTCCCATTATGGTACAAATAACAGGCTTTGGCAATGGACTCAAAAATGCAGTTAAAGATCCAGATCATCTCCTAAAATTATTCTTTGAACCTCAAAGAAATCTCCAAAATGAATGAACAATAATCCAAAAATTATTCCTGAGCTATCAGATGCTCCTGGTACCAGTTAAACAAAGCAGTTTTCAAGAACTGGGGCCCAATAAGAAATACACTAACACCACCTCATACAATCAGCAAAACAATAATCTCCCCAAATTTTCCGCTTTAAAATTACATCATCCTCAAAAACTTCAAAAAAGAACTATCATATGATCCAGCAATGCCACTTCTGTGTATATATACAAAGGAAATAAAATCAGTATCTCAATTGATATCTGCACATCCATGTTCATAGCAGCACTACTCACAACAGCCAAGAGGTGGAAACAACCCAAATGGCCATCAATGGGTGAACAGACGAACAATGTACAGTACACACATACAAGGGAATATTATTCAGCCTTAAGGAAGGAAATTCTGCCACATACTACAACATGGATGACCCTTAGGACATTAGGCTAAGTAAAATAAGCCCGTTGGGTGTAACCTTGAGACCTTCTCCAGCACATAGTTCTAAGTGCCTCTTCAAACTTGAGATTTTATACATTCTAATCAGAACAGGATATGGGGCAAGACGGGAGGTGAAAAGCAGTGGGTAAACATAAAAAAGTGTTCTCTTCCCATCTTACGTATTTATAGGATTGAACTAAGATTGGGTGTGTAATCGCAAAATGGAACCATGGTATGGAGAAATCTGTGTCCAAAGCAATTCTCTTGCAAATGGTCATTGGGTTGTAGGATAATCTATAATATACATCTTCCTGTCATTTCATGTTTGCAAAAATTAATTTGTTTAGTCATGTTTAATTATCCATGATCTTCATGGCCCAAATTGAACACGAACAGTAGTGCAAATCATTTCAAAAATGTTCATATAAATAGTCTACTAAGCATTTTCAGGGACTTCCCTGGCGGTCCAGTGGTTAAGACTCAGCGCTTCCACTGCAGGGGGTGCGGGTTCAATCCCTGGTCAGGGAACTAAGATTCCACATGCCACGCAGAGCAGCCAAAAAAAAAAAAAGAAAGAAAAAAATATATATATGAGATATATATGTGTGTGTGTGTGTATACATATATACACACACATACACATATATATATATATTCTACTAAGCATTTTCTTCCTCAATGAAACACAACAAATGTGTTTACCCATCCAACACGTTTCTTCTTAAAATTAAACTTTGGTCTTTTCTCACAAGCTTCTCTTCTGAGTTGATGGTCACACATGAACCCTTGGGCTCAGACACTCACACAGGTGTTTGAAATCAAGAGAAGCTGCCTGGCCCACAGCATTGCTTTTGCGACAGGATGTCGTTTATTCTGCCCCTGACTCCACACTGGTGTTCTTTCCCGTTGCAGGCATTGCGACCACTGAGCTGTGAGTACAAGATGGACAATGTCACCCGAATGGTGGTGTGTGACCTTGGGAACCCTATGATGGCTGGAACAAACGTAAGAGAAAACCAGATGCACTTAACTGATTTCTGTCTAATTGAATTTTAAAGAGAACTAGTGGAAAGCCCCCCCCCCCCCCCCCCGCTCCATTAGCACTCAGCAATTTAGCACCTGGCAACTAAAACCAATTAGGCAGGAAATTCCCAGGGTGGTGGGATTTTTAATCACAACCCACACTGAGTGGACAATCTAAGCTAAAATACACAAAATGATGAATGCTTTCATATGCCTTTTCTTTGACATCAGTCTTACATGTCTTCAGTCTCAACAAATCTCTAAAAACTATTTTTTTTACTACAGATGTTTTTCTCGAGTATTTTTTCTTTGAATTTCACTACAAATTTTTTCTTTGAATCCAAGAACTACAATGTAAAGGATTTAAGAAATAACAGAATTAAGAATTTTAGCAAAGATGATTAAACTTTTACTTTAGATATACCTCCCATGTGAATATCATTCAGTGTTTTCCTGTTAAAATATTACCACAATCCAGGTTTGAAAACAGCTTTACCAGGTATGTATTTTCCATGCATCTTTACTTGATAAAGAATAATGCAGAAAATTGTTTATAGCAAGAAAAAAGAAAGCATCAGTCATGATCTGTAACAGGCTTATGAAAGAATAAGGAGTCTTCTTTTTCTTTCTTTGTTTCCAGATTTAGGAACTTCCCATTCAGAATTACTTGTGGTCAATAAATTCATTTTATGCCATTGCAGTTTAAGTATACACAGAGTAACTCCTTGTAATAAATAGCACAGTAGAAATCATTATTTTATGGAGTCATAAATCAGGAAAAAAAACCCTGAAATCTGCAAATACTACGTAATTGTTACAAATTAAACATATGTATTCCTCTGTTTGTTTTTTTTTTTTTGGTACGCGGGGCTCTCACCGTTGTGGCCCCTCCCGTTGTGGAGCACAGGCTCCGGACGCGCAGGCTCAGCGGCCACGGCTCACGGGCCCAGCCGCTCCGCGGCACGTGGGATCCTCCCGGACCGGGGCTCGAACCCGCGTCCCCTGCATCGGCAGGCGGACTCTCAACCACTGAGCCACCAGGGAAGCCCTCTATTCCTCTGTTTTAAATTAGATGCTTATGATTCATTGATAATGAAATGGCCTGTCTGAAAAAACCTTCCTGGAAACGTGTGTGTAGGTTTGTATTAGAACAGCTTCCCAAAGCGTGTAGGTTTGTATTAGAACAGCTTCCCAAAGCGTCTTCCAGAGTGTTAATCCTTTGAGGCAAGCCTTTAAAAAGGAGCCCTAGGGGGGCTGGGCTTCCCTGGTGGCGCAGTGGTTGAGAGTCCGCCTGCCGATGCGGGGGACGCGGGTTCGTGCCCCGGTCCGGGAGGATCCCACGTGCCGCGGAGCGGCTGGGCCCGTGAGCCGTGGCCGCTGCGCCTGCGCGTCCGGAGCCTGTGCTCCGCAACGGGAGAGGCCACAACAGTGAGAGGCCCGCGTACCGCGTAAAAAAAAAAAAAAAAAAAAAAAGGGGAGCCCTATAGTCACTGCCGAGAATCATATCCTCCCCTGGGACATTCAGGTGCCTATTTCATTTTAAAGGTGCTGAGAAGTTCTGCAGTAAGGAAACCTTCTAGCCCAGTGTTTCTCATATTTATTTGAGCCTTTGAAACTTTCTATCCAGTAACAACTATTCCCAGTTTATAATCTAGGATATTGTGCTAAAATAATATGTTTGCCTTTTTATATTCTAAATTGATTATCATTCCGTTCATCCTGGGTATTTAAAAGATATGCCAAGCTGTCGTCTAGCAAACTCACTTCTTGGGTCAAAAAAGTAAATATTTAAATGAAAGATAAATGTTTATAATAGACTTTTATTAACCAACATGTATTGATTGACCTCTGTGTTATCATTCCATCACTGGGTGTTTAGTGTGTGTTATCTCATTTAATTTTCATAACTATCAACAATCCTATGAGTCAGGTATTTCTCCCGTGTGATGGATGAGGAAACTGAGACTCAGAGAAATCAAATGAGTTACCCAAAGTCTCACATAATGAAGAACAGAACCAGGATTCGAACCAGGCCTCAACAAAAAGCCCACGTTCTAGCAGGTCTGCAAAAATTGGA
Organism: Physeter macrocephalus; assembly: GCF_002837175.3. Classification (NCBI taxonomy): domain Eukaryota; kingdom Metazoa; phylum Chordata; class Mammalia; order Artiodactyla; family Physeteridae; genus Physeter; species Physeter macrocephalus. The sequence continues at coordinate 11,625,936 of NC_041224.1, forward strand.
TAAAAACTAATGAATAACAGATGAGATTTTTCAACAGAGCCATGAAAGACAGAATGGGATGTCTAAGCTGAGATATTAGAACATTTTTCATTAGAGTCCTTTCATCTAGAAGCTAATAAATCCTTTGGCTAGTTTTCAAGAAAAACTCAGCCACCCAATTTGATAGGAAAAGGTCTACCTAAGGCCAGACAGAAATGAATTGACATGGTGGTAATGGTGTTAGCATCTATAGGTGACCAGGCACTCATTCCTGTTTCAGTATTAAAAGTGTTAAATCCAGACCAGAGATCATCTAAGGTCATCAATAACTAAGGATAATCTTGGAACAAAAACTGGACACCAGTGTTGTTCAAAGTGGAGGGTAAAAATGGCAGTGTGGTCTTAGCCACAAATGTGTTTTTGTGAAAAGATGTCAATCCATTTTACCAGCAAATAATCTTCAGAAGTCAAGGAAGTAAATTGTTTGTATTCGTTTATCTCTGAGGTCTATAGTAGAAGAAACCTAATAGCTTTCTTATCTCAGCCTTGAATGTCCTTAAACACATCAAATTTTATTGCATTCTGTTTTGTTATAAAATGCTTTGATTTATTTACTTCTTCATTTTGCACTTCTAAAAGAATACTCTTAATGGGTTGTAGTAAAATTCCAAAAGTAAAAGTAGTCCTAACTATTAAAAAGCATCACAAATTGCCAGGATTAATTATCCCAGTCCTGATATTTTTTAAAAAGTAGTTTTCAAGTGACTTTTTATTTTAACAAAGCATTCAAGGTTGTATTCAGAAGCTTACTTCTGATTTGTAAGTAGTAACATCATTTTCATATAATAGCTTTAGTAATGTAAAATATTTATATACCGATAAGATTTGTAAAAATTCACAAAGTCTCTCTAGTAGGATAATAATAAAAAAAATAGTGGCTCAACAAAGGCTCTTTAGAATCAATGCCCAGAGATCTGGCTTTTGGTTCTAGTTAACATATGTCTCTTATCAGTATGAAATTGTCACACCTTTAGGGTATCCTCATCTCGTGCTGAATAATAAAAGACTAACATTAAACAGGCCTCCCCACAATACAGTAAGCTCCCCATCACTGGAAGTGTGCAAACAAGGGCACACTCTTTTTCACCATTTTTAATTACACCCCTTCTATATGCCTGGTGCTAAACTAGAGTCTGATAAAATTGAGATGAAAATGTACAATCCCCATTCCATAAGAAACTTAAAATTTAGCAATATCATAGGTTGAGTCATGGGTGAGTAGCAAAGGAGACAGAGAATAAAGAGAACATTTCTGCCTGACCTGGCCTGTGGGCTTGGAGGGTGTATTGCAGGAGGATCCCTTGTCCTGAGTTTTGATGCATGAGTAGGAGTTCTGCAAGCAGAAAAAGCAGGAAAAGACTTTAAAAGTTTCTAAAGAAGAGAGAAGAGCATGTGCAAAGCCCCAGAGGTCGGACAGAAAATTGCACATTTGGAATTATAAAGGAATTCATCCTGGCTGGGGCAGAAGGATGTATAGGCTTAATAATTAGGCACACCCTAATTATTATCCCAGTTTCTCCATTGATCAGCAGTGATACCTTGGGCAAGTCACACTGAGATGGGAGAATACCTGTTTGTAGGAATGTTTGGAGCAATGCAGTGATATGGTATATGTAAAGCCACCAGGGCAGTACCTGGCTTGCAGCTCATTCGGTAAGGGCTAGTGAAATGATGATTTATGATAAAAATGATGGTTTATTATTACTGGTTCATAATAACACGAGTTTGATTGCTGGTTTGCTTCTCATAGTGTACTGGCTGTGAGTTCCAGGTTCTAGAGTTGGCTTGTAGCGATTTCAGTTCCAAATCTAGAGTTTATTTGCTCTGCACCTGGAACAAGGCACTTAATCTCCCTAATCCTCAGATTGCTGCTGGACTGTAAAATGTCAGCATTCACAGTATACCTCGTAGTGTGGATGTTGTGATTACATGAGACATTGCATATAAGGCTTAGTACGGTGCATGAGAGCCTAAGTAATATAATTACATGTCTTAGCTATTATTTTTACTTCCTTATTTATATTAGCATTGGATTCACTTTTCTCCAGGTTTTTAAAAAGCTGTTTTCAAACTATAAAAGTATTAAGAACAGTTTTAAAACTTTGCAAAAGAAAGAAAGGTGGAAAAAATAATCCGTACACTCACAACCTTAACTGCAGCATATTATCCTGGTATATTTTCTTACAAGACACCCTCACTCCTGTACAGTAATTTTTTCACTGGTAGCATTTTAAAACCATAGGTGAAACCATGGCACATACAACTTTGCAACCTTTTTTCTTTTTTGACCATAGTTACATTAGAAGCATTTTCCACATGGCATAGGCTTCACAGATGTAACTTCAATGATGACATAAATGTCCATCAAACAGAATTATCACAGTTTTCTAAATCAATCTCTTCTCATATATTTAGGTTGTTTTTAATTTAGCACATAAAGAAGGTGGCAGGAAAAGAGTTGATAGGATAAATGAAGAGAGGGAACCACAATGTGTAGGGACTCACATCGCCTGGGCCCCGAAGTCTCAGCTACCCCAAGGTAGAAGCAGAAAAAGGGACAGCAGTCTAGGGTGGGGATTTGCAGGGATGACTTAAAAAGATTTCTATGCTGTGTATAAGGTTCCTCCCATGTAATAAAATTAGTGTCTTGTTTTTTTTTTTTAGTCTTCTCTGGGCCTCCGATTTGCAGTTCCACGACTTGAGAAAACAAACATAAGCATTAACTTCGATCTCCAAATCAGAAGGTTAGACCTTTACATGCCTGAAATATATCATCAGCATTCAGTAGTAAAGAGAATCCATGGTGAAATGAACGCCCTCATCAAGCTCCTTCACCTTAAACATTCTTCTGAAATTAGAATCCAGACGTTCCCAGATCATTTTTCCTTTGTTTCTCAGTTATTTCCTTTTTTTTTTTTTTTTTTTTTTGGCTTTTGAAGAAGAGATCCATCCTGCAGGCCAAGGTGTGAGCGTAAAATTTTGTCCTGAGCATGCTCCCACCCCATCCGCTCCTCCGTCTTTCCTCTTTCTGATGCACATGGCTTTTCCCACCCCGCACCAGTACCCCTACCACATCCTGCCATTCTCTCTGCTGGGGGTCAGCTAATCCCTGAGAACAAAATTTCTGCAAAAAAAAAAAAAAGCATAGATTTTGAGCTTGCGATCTTGAAATCTAACTTTTCAAGGATGAATGAGTCTCTGATGGTTTAATTGTGAGCAGCAAGGCAGGGCGCAGGGAAGATCATATATTCAGAAGGCAGGGCCTTCTCTGGCAACTCTAAGCCAAACTCTGAAGGGAGCTGCCCCTTTTTTCTAAGGCTGACTCTGCCCCAGGATTCAAGTGTGACTTTACCTTGTCTCTGTCTATTCTGTTTGCTCCTTCATGGCTGACAATAATATTTCATGAGTTAAAAGACCTACAGAGAGCAATGTGTCATGAGGGCCAGGGATTCCCAAGTGTGGACTTAAACCCTTTAGCCAGTAAGGGAATCAGTGTAATGGCTCTAGACCTGGATGAAAAGAAAAGGATATTGAATGGAATATATCAGAGTTCCTGAAAAATTCCTTTCGGATACATGTAAATGTGTGTCGTAAGACATCCTGTAGGATGTACGTAAATATATATGTGTGGGTGTATACATATACACGCACACATACGTATTTGTGGTCTGCAATTTTAAACGTCTGAAAAACACTGATATAGACAGCATGTGCTCGGTGTGTTCAACCCTTGTTCTAATATAACAATGACTCTGAAGTCAGTACCTACAATTTGGTGCTCACATACTGGTGTGCAAGATGACTAGTCTCTAAACTTACCTTCTGTCCTGCAAGAAGTGACGTCATTAGAGTGTGATGACTTAGAGTAATTGCTTTACACAATGGATTACTTAATAGCTACTTCAGTTAGAGGTTTACGATTTTTTTAAAAAATATATATAATCCCGGATTTCCTTGGTGGCACAGTGGATAAGAATCCGCCTGCCAATGCAGGGGACACAGGTGCCGTCCCTGGTCCAGGAAGATCCCACGTGCTGCAGAGCAACCGCGCCCGTGCACCACAACTGCTGAGCCTGCGCTCTAGAGCCCGCGAGCCACAACCGCAAGACCCAACGCAGCCAAAAATAAATAAACACATAAAATTTTAAAAAATCTTAAAAATATATATATATATATAATCTCTATAAGAATGTAGTAGATTTTTTTTTTTTTTTTTTTTTTTTTTTTGTGGCATGCGGGCCTCTCACTGTTGTGGCCTCTCCCGCCGCGGAGCACAGGCTCCGGACGCGCAGGCTCAGCGGCCACGGCCCACGGGCCCAGCCGCTCCGCGGCATGTGGGATCCTCCCAGACCGGGGCGCGAACCCGGTTCCCCTGCATCGGCAGGCGGACGCGCAACCGCCGCTCCACCAGGGAAGCCCAGAATGTAGTAGATTTTTAAAATCTGCAACCCGTGTCACAAATCATATCCCCTCAACTTTGTGATCGATTTCTAGGAGGGAAGGTTTTCTAACTTAGGTGTTCTTGTCTGACCTTAGTCAGGTCTTTTTAGAATTTAACTTAAATATTTTCTGCTGAATCTTAGAGATTTTAAAAATTTTACCCAAATTAGTGATGGGATACAGATGGAATGAATTCAGCTATCATATCCCTTCATTTTACCAAAAGCTTATTAAATCATTTCTTTGTATCTATATAAATGTATATTTTCCAAAAGGTTCAGGTAGTCCTAAATATTTTCATTTGGAAAATTGCCTGTTTATATTTCTAAGTTTTCAGAAAAAAAAAAAAGAGAAAAAGAAAAAGCACTCCATAGGGAAGGTCCACCATCTCTCCAGACACTTCAGTAACCTGAAGTTTCTGTTTTTCACCATCATTGTCTGTAACATTGATCCTGCAGTAGCATGAAGCTTTGCATCACTTCAGAAAAAGATACCTAGCTCATAAAAGTTGCAGCCTTTAGATAGAAAGTCTGGTACAAAGATGCAAAGCAAATTCCTGATGTTTGCTTCTTACCCTTAATTGCAGTTTCGAATAATAGAATGGATGTAACTAGTAGCTGAATCAAGGAGCAAAGGACGCTAAGTAATGTTGTAAATGCCTTCCCCAAAACCATCCTGTAGATCATCATTCAAATAATGAATTTAGCGAGGAAGTGCTGAATTTGATGGAAAATAGAAATGGTCACATTTTAAACATCCCTCTTCATCTAAAATGGTGCATTATTATATTCCATCCTCAGACACTATAGAAACTTATGACTATTTTAACATTATCCTGAAAAATACAAAAATGCAGAAATGTAGAAAGAACTGGAGAGGCAACAGCAACATACTAAACATCAAATTCCCAAAACATAAGTTCTAGAGATAAAAGTATTCTCAAATACTTTTAATATTCAAATACAGTGGTGAGCATTTATCTGCATGCTTTGCTGGCGGGCTCCAAAGATGTACATAAGTGTTTAATGGATGGTTTGTATTCAGTTTAAATGTGCTTAAACCAAAAATAAATTAAACCAAATGCTCTCAAGTCTGAACTCAAGCTTTTGAGCACATTGGCCACGGGTACCCACATTTAATATCCTTTTCCACAAATAGAACCCAAAAGAGAAAATGAATAAAGTATTTTGTGTCACCAAATGTTTGCATTAACTGGTCTCTCCATGCCCCGGCTCTATGTGACATGTAAACATCTTCCTCCCTGCTTCAAGCTGGTCTCAGTTTGCGATTTCCATGTACAAACAGATCTTTATGATCATCCTTGAAGCTGCTTCCTCAGTAATGGTGAAATGAACATTGTATTGTTTTGTTGACATTCCAGAGACCGCAGAAAGCATAGAGGGAATGTTAGAAAATAGAAAATAGGAAACAATAAGGAGAAAGAAAATAGCATCGGAGTAATAAGTGAAAAACATGTTTGTCCTTGGTGCGCGACATAAGCTATAGTCCTGGAGAGGAAATTCATCATTTCTTGAGAAGAACTATAGCGCCGACAGTATAAATAGCTCAGCATCCAGGGCAGCGATGGATTGTTTGTTTGAATGGAGCAGTGGTGTTAGTGAGGGAGGTTTCCTTCCAGGAAAGAGGTGGAAGATGCATCTAAGTTATACATCCAGCCTGGTGTCTTTTCCTACCAGGAGATTTTACTGACACCACTGGCTGCAGTACCAAGTGCCCCGGCAAGCCTGTGTGACAGAAGGTGATTTTAATTAGCCAGCCAGGTCCAGCCTTCGATTCTGCCACTGCTTTTGTGACTTTTCAGAACAGCCTCCATAAGCCTCATATTAGACTCCCGTCCCAAGACAATTTCGATGCTTGACATCTATTTATATTTTCAGGATGTTGTAATGAAAATTGTATTATTTAAACCACTTGGAAGCAAAATGCAATAGAACTGTAGGATAACTTAAATAAAACTTTTTTCCTCTAATTGTAATTTCCACTGTTACAAAGCAGTAGTGACCTAGAAACTAGAACTAGGTCTGGGTAAAAATGTGGAACAATTAGACTTAAGCTTCCAAACTAAAGAGTTCCCTGTAATGCACTTGGAACCATGAAGTCTGTAACAAGTGGAATTACTTAATGACTTCTTAGTAGTTAGTTAAGTCAGAATCCTGCTTTTAAAAAAAGAACAACAAAACTTTTTAGTGGACTGATCCTCCCCAGATGTGATAATAATAAAGTGGCCTGGAAACTGGGGTTCAAACTTTGGTGAACAAGTCCCTCTAGGCTCATCACAAGCTTAGCAGTGATACCCCTTTGCAGGAAATGAGCCTGACATCTGCCTGTTTATGTCTTTTATGTGTGTTTGCCGTTTAAGTTGCCTTATCAGTATATACAATCGAACAGGACTTTTCAAAAGCATTGTGGGAACAAATCTGTCTCCTCCTGCTTTGAAAGCAGACCTTTATCATATCTTTTCCAGCTCCCACATTTGGAAAGCTTCAAAGGCTAGTCAGGACATGCCCCATTACCATCATCAGTGTGAGAGCGTGTCCATTGCATCTGCATGAGATCTGATGATGAAAAAAGAGGAGGCTTTCTCTTCTTAACGAGACCTGAATATAAACATGACCTGTTAGCGGTGGTGTCACATCCCAGTCTGCTAAAAGCTGCGTTATCCTTTGGAATATTAGGGTGATTTCGATGACAGCCCCGTAAGACAATGAGTGTAAATGGCAGCTGCATCCTAAAGCCCAGCTACTGGTCCAGCCTCTTGTGACATGATGTTTTATTTTCCTTACAGCACTGCTTGCTTAATACATGCATTTTTAAAGTTAAACTTTATACCTGATGATAGTTGAGAGAAAGAAACAGCAAACTTAAAAATAATTTTGCCACTGTTCAAAGAAATATTATTAAACATGCACCTTCTATCTTGAGATTTTTTTTTTTTTTTTTTTTTTTTTTTTTGGTACGCGGGCCTCCCTCTGCTGCGGCCTCTCCCGTTGCGGAGCACAGGCTCCGGACGCGCAGGCTCAGCGGCCACGGCTCACGGGAACCCGGTTCCCCTGCATCGGCAGACGGACGCGCAACCACTGCGCCACCAGGGAAGCCCCTATCTTGAGATTCTTGGGGCGCCTGAGGAACATAGATGTTATCTCCTAACTGTGTTAATCTCCTCCCGGGGTCTTACTTCTTCCCTCCACTGGCCATGCTTCTAATTCACTCCTTACCCCTCACCCTAGTCAGCCAGTGAGCATGCAGTAAAGTACACTTATTTTAATATTACTTAAGAAATAAACCATAAGGAAGATAAGTTTGCTGCCAGAACAATGTATGGTATGATGCATTCCAGAGCCAAACACAAACACTTTTTCCATTTTGTGCTGCTCTTGGATTATTCATGCCAGTTCTTCTTTTATTAGTATGGAAAATCAGGAGTTGACTGTGCTGTCCTTTCCCATTTGATGGGCAGTGAACTTGATGCACAGAGAAGTTAAGGAATGTGTCCCTTGTAGAAGCTGGACAAGAACTCAGCTTACTGCCTTTTGGGCTTAGTCATTGCAACAAAGACATGTTGGCTTCTCTAGAAATATATTATGTTTTCAGATAAGGTGTCTCCTCATGGAAAGTTATTACATGTCTTTTGCTCACGGAGGATCTTGGCATTTCCATTTACAATTTTGTAGAATGGATATACTTTTGTTTTCCAAATGATCATATTGGTAATGCATGTTGCTCCTCTGATATACAGAAGGTTTTTTATGATCGTCTATGGTAGTAACACGTCTGAGAAAATAAATTTACATCGTATGTCAACTGTGTTTTAGTTCCAACAAGGACAACGCAGACAGCAATTTTGTGAGCCTGCAAATCAACATCAGTGCTGTAGCTCAAGTAGAAATAAGAGGGTAAGTAATAAACAAGGCATCATAGTAATTATACTTTAATAATGGCTTTCTGTATAGGAGTTATGATAGAATACTAGTCAAAACGATATGGAATTTTCCTAATGTATTAGAGATCACAGTTCCCTGTGGTCATAAAGTTTCATTCTTTTCAACCCATCGTTAGCTTTCCACTGGTAAGTAGAGTCAACCCTGTATGATAATGCTAAGGCTATCGAAACAGGAGATCACTTTACTCTCCAAACTGACAGTTCAGTAATCAGACTATAAAAAACTAGTGATAAGAAGCCAGATAAAATAGGCAACCATGTAATTGCCCAAAAGTCTCACTCCCCCCCCCCCAATTATTTTCACATAATGAAAATTCAGCCTCACCACGCCGCATCTTGAGTTTAAGAAATGGCTAAGTCTTAGATGTGAGGTTTGATGGGCTCTACACTTTGTGTCTTTTTCCTTCTGTCCTATTCTTTGAAGAAGTTGCCAATAAGAAATCAATTGAGAGACAGGAAGAATGTGGTCAAGTCAAAGGCTTGGAATGAATACCATCTGGGAAATCTGTGCCGGGAGGGAAAAAAGAAATTGGAAATGGACCGCATGTAGTTCTTATCTTGCACCAAGTGTGGACTTCATTGATTTCATTCTAATTCTTGTTTCATCAGAACAGTTAAGGACTTGGCTACAAATGTCAACCGGTATTTTGGGCTGAATTGTCCCTGGGGCTGCAGAAATTCCAGTTCCCTTTGCTTTTTCTGTAGGTCCTGAGTTCTGGTGGTTCACACTCCTCCATGATGCCAGCTGGAGATTTCTGCACTCAGAGCCACTGGCATCGTGCATTGTCTTAACCGCTGCCCCCTGTGCTCAATGGCGGCGGGGTGGGTGCCCCCCCGTATGCCATCCTGGCACCACTGAGTTTCCACCTCGTGGGCTAGGGAATAATAATAATGCCTAACATTTATGATCTCTTCATGTGCTACACCAGCATGTTAGCATCTCTTAATAAGTGCTCGCACCCTCGCTGTACAAGTGAGAAAATTGTGGTGCAAGGAGTTGAAGGCTACACAGCTAGGAACTGGGGAGCTAGACTATAAATACAGGCAGCTTGTCTCCAGCTACATGTTTATAAATGATCATGCTCTACAGCCTATGAGAGAGAGGCTTTTGAACCTTGTCTACACAAATTCTGTGTGTACTTCTGTGGTTTCGTTTCAGGCAGATGAATGTTTTTGACATTCCTTCACTGTAACGCCTGTGCCTATAGTTCATTCATTTGAATTGTGGAAGAATATAACATTGTAAAGCTATAAAGTAACTCATGTATCTATTCTACTTTTGATGAACACTGGGGGTTGCATTTTTTCTTTTTTACAAGCTTTCTTATACTATCTCCTGCTCCACACGTGGCAGAATGTCAGAAGGGTATGTGCTTAGAGGTGGAATTTCAGGATCAGGAAGTATACACTATTTAACTTTACTAAATAATACCAAACTGTTTTCCAAAATAGTTCTACCAAATTACAGCCCCACAAGAAGTGGATGAAAGTTTCCATTGCTCCACATTATTAACTAACTTTCAAAATGGTCTAGTTTTTCATTTTGAGCCAATCTGATGGATGGGAAATAATATCCAACTGAAGGTTTAATTGGCTGCTCCTTGATTCCTAAATGAGATTAAGCAGTTTTATGTGTTTGTTAATTTTTTCTTCTTCCCATCTGGGGAAATTTCTGTTCGTTCTTTTGCACCTATTTCTACTAAGTGACTTGAATTTTTCTTATTAGTTCATAAGAATTCTTTCATATTCGAGAGTTGAGACACTAATCCTTTATCAGTCACGCATATCGCAAATGTCTTTTCACAGGGTTTGGGCTTTGTTTTTAAGTCAAGTTTATTGAGGTATAAATTATATAAAGTAAAAGTGACTGTTTTTTAGGTGTCCAGTTTGAAGAGTTATGACAGCACAAGAACATTCACTATAAAACCGTTCCAAAACCCCAAATAGTTTCTTCATGTGCCTTGCAGTCAGTCCTACCCTCACTCCCACGCTCTGGCAACCTTCATCTATTTTCTGTCGCTCTGTTTCCAGAAAATCATATAAATATACTCATACAGAATGTAACCTTTTGAGTCTGGCTTCTTTCACTTAGCATAGTGCATTTGAAAAAAATCCATGTTCTTACATGTATCAGTATTTTGGGTTTTGGTTTTTTTTAAATTGCTGAGCGGTATTCCGCTGTATGGGTGTCCCACGCATAATTCATCCATTCACAAGTTGGTGAACATTGGGTTATTTCCCGTTTGGGGCCATTCATAATAAGTCTGCTATAGGAATTCACACACAGGCCTTTGTTGGACATTTGTTTCCACCAATGGAGTTACTGAGTCGTACGGCAAGTGTATGTCTAGCTTTATAAGAAACTGCTGAGCTGTTTTTCAAAGGGGCTGTACCATTTCCAGTTTGCATTCCCACCAGCAAAGCATGGGAGTCCCAGCTGAGCAGTGTGGCTGCCAGCGTGTGCTTGAGATTTGTTTATTTGTTTTTAGCCGTTATGGTTAGCGTGTCTGTGAAAAGTGTCTCACTGAGGTTTTAATTGGCATTTTCGCATGACTAGTGATATTGAGCATATCTTCTCACTGCTTATTTGCTATCCGTATCCCTTTTTTGGTAAAGTGTCTCTTAAAATTTTTATCCGTTTATTACTGAGCTGTCTGTCCTATTATCAAGTTGTAAAAGTTCCTTACACATTCTGGATACAAAATCATGTATCAGGTAAGTGTCCTGAAAATATTCTCTCCCAGTTCATGGTTTGGCTTGTTACTTTCTTAATCGTGATGTTCAAAGAGCAAGCGTTTTTAATTTTGATGAAATCCAACTTCTAAATATTTTGTAGTTTGTGGTCCTTGTGTCCTGTCTAAATCTTTGCTTTATCTGGAGTCACAAGATTTTCTCCCGTGTTTTCTTCTACAAGTTTCATACTTTTACATTTTGGTCTATGATTAGTTTCAAGGTAATCTTTGTATCTGGTGTGAGGTAAGGGCCAAGGTTCATTTTTGCATGTGAAGAGCCACTTGTTTCTGTGCCATTTGTTCAAAAGACTATTCTTTCCCCATTGAATTACTTGGCACCTTTGTTGAAATATCAGTTGTTCACCTGTGAGAGTCTATTTCTGTACCTCCTGTTGTTTCAGGGAGCTACATGTATACATATACAACAAGTCTCGAAATGCAGTCTGTGTTCTGAGATCTTGATAACCCCCCTTACCAATTTAGTAGCATTTTGTGTGATGATTTTCTACAAAATTATCATGTTATCTGCGAATAAAGACAGTTTCACTTCTTTCTTTCTAATCTGTAGGCTCAAAAGTTTAACCAGCTACAGAGTTACAGGGAACGGTCCCTGCAAGAGATCACCTTCACTTCTGACACAAACTACAGATTTGGGCGGTTCCATCCACCCATAGGTTCAATAATTCACTTAGAAGGACACACCAAACTCGGAAAGCTATTATACTCATGGGTACAGTTTATCACAGGGAGAAGATACAGATTACAATCAGCCAGGCGCAAAAGTGCATAAGTTGGAGTCTGGGGAAGTACCAGACACAGGGCTCCCATTATTCTCTTCTGCAGAGGCAGGATGGATTACTTTCCTAGTATTGACGTGTAACAGTATGCTGCTACCAGGGAAGCTCACTCAAGCCTCAGCGTTCAGTTGTGGGTTTTTTGGGGTTTCTTTTTGGCGGGGGTGGAGGAGGGTGCGTTCCATAACATAGGTATGATTGATTGATTGACCACTTAATTGATCTCAGTCTCCAGGATGACTGAGATGATGTGACCAAACACCCCATCCTGAATCACTCTGTTGGTCTTTCTGGTGTGAGCCACTCCCACCCCCAAAAAACCAAAGATACTCCTTCCTCTCGAGCATAAAATTTTGAGAGCAGAGAGGTTACCTCTCAGAAGCTGAGGGCAAAGGCCAGACCTCTTTGAGGGCAAGGTTAAACTGTTTACTGCCTAGTTTTGCCTTTTATTTCTTTTACTTTTTCTTTTCTTACTGCATAGACTATGACTGCCAGTGAAAGATTGAATAGAAGTGGTAAAAGTAAAAGGTAAAGCCTTGCCTTGTTGACAGACCCTAGCTTGATCTTAAGGAGAAAACATTCAGTCTTTTACCATTAAGTCTGATGTTAGCTGCAGAGTTTTTATAGATGCCTTTATTAAGTTGAGAATGTTCCCTTTTTCCTAGTTTTCTTAACCATTTCTGACACGAAGGTGTATTCAGTTTTATCAAATGTGTTTTCTGTGTCTATGAAGAGGATTAAATGATTTCCCCTTTTTGCCCATTGAAGTGGCGACTCGGTTAATTTTTGTTTCCGAATTTTAAACCAAAATTGCATTCTGGGCAAGAAGCACACTTAGTCATGATAATTAGCCTTTTTATATATTGTGGGATTCAATTTCCTAAAATTTTGTTAGTGACTTTTGCATACATGATGGGAAATATTGATCTGTAGTTTTCTTTTCTTACAATTTTGTTCTGATTTTGGTGTCAGGAGGATGCTAGCTCCTAAAAATGGGATGGAAGTATTCACCCATCTTCTCTATTTTCTGGAAGAGTTTGTGTAGAATTGGTATTATTTCTAACTTAAATATATAGTAAAATTCACCAGTGAAGTCATCTGAGCCTGGAGTTTTGGGGTTTTTTTTTGGGGGGGAGTGCTTTTTGTTTTTGTAGGAAGGTTTTTAACATTCCATTGCATTCTTAGATATAAGGCTATTCATATTATCTATTTCTACTTGAATGGGGTTTGGTAGTCTGTCTTTCAAGGAATCATCTTTCAAGAATCATCTAAGTTGTTACATGTTTTGGCATAATTTTCTCTCATTTTCCTTTCAAAGCCTGTAGGACCTCTAGTGGTTTCCCCTCATCATTCCTGATATTGGCAACTTGAACTTCTATTCCCTTTAATTTTCCTTAGTCAATCTGGCTAGTGTTTAGGGATTTTTCAAAGAACCAGTTTTTGTTTCATCGATTTTTCTTTCTTTTTTTTCCGTTTTATTTGTTTGTTTGTTTTACTTTTGTTTTTGTTTTCTATTCCATTGGTTTCTACTTTTGTCATTATTATTTTTTTCTTTCTGTTCATTTTGGGTTGGATTTTCTCTTCTTATTCTAGTTCTTCTATGTAGAATTAGAGACTTTCTTCTTTTCTTATATAAGCATTTAGTGCTATAAATTTCCCTGTAATATTATTTTAGCAGCATAATGTTGGGTTTTCATTATAACTCAGCTCAAAATGTTTCCCAGTTTGCTTTGTAATTTCTTCTTCAACTCATGAGCTGACTCATAGGAAGTGACTTGTTTGATTTAGAGATATTTGGAGCTAATCTAGATGTTTCATTTTTGTGCATTTCTCATTTAATTCTGCTGTCCCTCTTGATGAGAAAAACACTATATAAAAAAATCAGAGAAGAAAATACAAGCATTATTTTATTACCATCTTATTTTGATATCTTTTTAAAACTTACTATCTTATTTTTACTATCTTATTTTGATATCTTTAAAAAACTTACAACTAGTGTATATGAAATTTTGTCTCTTTCTTTAAGCTTAGCTTATCTTTGTTTTGCTTACCAAAAATAAATTGAAACTGTTTCTTAATTCCAAAATAAATTTTAGTCCAAGTCATCTAAGTGCTTAATTTAACTGTATTTATTCTCACATATCCATTTTAAAAGATTAATATTTTAATTATATTTCTGCCATCACTTATGACACCAGTGTTTCTAAGTAAAAAAAGAAGGAAACTTTCTATTTGTTTTACCAATGATCAAAACAGGTAATTAAAATTGGGTTTCTCATGTAGGTGCAGTTATTTTCATTGCTAGATTAATATCCAACAATTTTCCACAGTTTATTCTCTAAGATAAAGGGTTTTTTTAACCATTTTGCAAAGTAAAGCTCTTTCCTCCAAGTACTCAGCAAAAATATTTGTTCCAATGTTTAATTCTTCAAGGAGAAAACAGCTAGCGTGTTGAAAATCTTCCATGTTCAGTCTTCAGGAAAATCTAATGTTCTTCTTGGCCAATGGTGTTTATTCCAACATATTTTATCTAATAATTCTTTTCTAAAATCTACTGTTGTTTTTATAATTTTAAAAATGAACTCAAATGGATTTATTTCTTCGAATGGGGGGAAAAAAAGTATTGCAAATTGTCCCATTTGTTTCAAAGCCAGATAATGTCAACACTGTCTTTAAGCAGATTTACACATCATTTGTTGGTACAAAGGATTAATTTAGCATATACCTGCAGAGAAGTAAATTTGGCTATAAGAGGCAGCACACATAGTATTGAGCTCACAAAGAGTAATAAAACTGTGTCCTTGATAAACAGCAAGGTCCTACTGTATAGCACACAGAACTATATTCAATATAAACTATAATGGAAAAGAGTATGAAAAAGCATATATACATATACACACACACATATATGTGTAACTGAGTCACTCTTGCTGTGCACCAGCAACTAACACAACACTGTAAATCACACACAGAACTATCTATATTCAATACAAACTATAAAAAGAGTATGAAAAAGCATATATACATATACACACACACATATATGTGTAACTGAGTCACTCTTGCTGTGCACCAGCAACTAACACAACACTGTAAATCAACTACACGTCAATAAAAAAAATTCTTAACAAAATAAAAATAAATTGTATCCTTGGGAAAATAATCAGCACTGAGTGGGTTTGTGTTAAGAGAGACTGCAATCATGGATAACCAAGATTTACATAGATACTGTCTATAGCAGGTATAGCCAACCTACACATTATTGTTCCATACAATAAATGATAATCTTTGCTATTTGGGACTAACAGGGATTAGAAATGGAATTATGAAAATAGGGCTCACACCACACAACCAAATCATTAGATTTGAACTCCCTGATAACATATAAACTTTAACTTGTAAAAAAACGAATTCCTTGCTTGCGCTTAAATCCCCTCCTCATATCCAGTGTTACCACTGAGTACCCCAGTCTTATTACTCGAGGGTCTCCGTGGAATAACGCTCTGTCTCAGAATGTGAAGACCATTCAGTACGGGTTGTTAGGTTACGACACTGGCTGTACCTCTTAGGCTAATTAGTTGTTCACATTCTCTTTTTTTTTTTTTGCCTCACTTGCTATCTTCTTTCTTAATAACTTTGCAAACAATAAACAATGTTTCACTTATATAGTTGGGAATCTTTAGGGAGCCATTCTTTGTCTGTGGTTTCCCCAGATTTGAAAAGGTCTTAGAGGATATATAACTGATTTTTGTGAGCCATACTTTTTGAATTTTTCCCATGCCCTGTGATAGACTGTGTATTTCTTTATAGATTTCTATTTGATTTTGCTACACAAATGGGCCAGGAAGTTTCTTTAAGTTGTGTTTACTAAAACCACTGCAACCTAATGGCCCCCACAGAGCACTGTAAATTGGAAATAGAGCGAACAGTGCTTAGTAAACCTGAGCCCTCGTCTTCACGTGCAACCAACCCCCTCCCCTTTTGGTCGTCAGTTTTATTTTCATGTATAAAATGAGGAGGTTTGAGTACATTGTCTCCACAGTACCTGCCAAGGTCTAAATTTATGACTCTCTGGTCCTAGGAAATTTATGACCAGTGCTACAGGATTCATGACCATAGGAATAAACATTTTCAGAGGAAATGGGCTCAGCTTCTATTCTGTATTTTTTTTCTTTTCTATACCAAAATAAATAAAGTTTCCCTAGAGCCTCACAACGGATGTAGAGCATGGAACCAACTGTCTGTGGCTAAACTGAGAGCAAAGTAAAGCTTTGGGTGGTGAGGTTGTCAAGATCCTTTGGGAATAGAAGCCCAAGCTCTCTGGGCATCCCTCTGATGAAATCACCCTGCCATCTTCTCTCCTCCTCACCACGTCCCCTATGAGTGATCCAAACTTGGTTTAATCAAATCAAGTCAGAAAGGGGAGCGTGGCATAATCACAAACTGATCCACAAGTAGAAAACGGTAAAGCATCAGTCCAGAAGGCTGTGCTCTGCACTTTTTAGTTACTAGCGGTATATGAAGGATGAATGCAAAGGGCTTTACAATTTAGAAACATTTCTGTGGGTTGTCAGTTTAAAAAAATGGACGTCTCCCATCCACCCCTAGGAGACAATGAAGCCAAATTAACTTTGACCAAAAGCATTTGACATGTTTTCCAATCATTTGTGGTGTACAACCCAGGGTTTTATCAAAATTTTCCAGATGAGGAAATAGAGACACACAGAAATTAAACTATTTGCCCCAGGGTCAGAATTTAACCCAATGCATTTTGCTTT
The DNA here is from genome assembly GCF_002837175.3 of Physeter macrocephalus. Taxonomy (NCBI): domain Eukaryota; kingdom Metazoa; phylum Chordata; class Mammalia; order Artiodactyla; family Physeteridae; genus Physeter; species Physeter macrocephalus. The sequence goes on from NC_041224.1 coordinate 11,642,680, forward strand.
CTGCTTTAGAAAGACATTACCCAAAAGATAACATCTGAAGTTGCTAAAGGCTGTGCTAATTACTGGCTGTTCTTAAAAGGGCATTTAAGACTTCAGATTGCCAAGAGACGTTTTCTGTTGAAGTTAGCTGAAGGTCTGAGAATTCTTTTAAAGATACCTTTTACCTAAAAACTGCTAGAAAGCATTGTTTTGGGGGAATTATCCTTTTTAAGATTATATAACAATAACAATTTAGTTTGCAATCAATTTTTAATATGGAATAATGCCACGTGCTCCCTTTCTAGGTGTAAATAGCAGACAAAAATACCTACGTAACAAGTTAATACCCTACTTACGTGATTCTACCATGTAACTCTCACATTCTCTCACTCTGTCTCACGCTTTCAGTTATCTATAAAATAACTCTAGAACTTGATCAGGCTTTATTTTGGCTCTGGGCCTGGCCTTGTGCGAGGTATGCCTGCGTTCATGGAAAGCCAGAGAAATCGAAGAAGGAGAAATATACAAGTGGCCACTTTTCCACGCTGAAGTAGTTAACTAGAAACGGTATTTCGTCACAACTGGACATTTCACACACCACACAGAATGCTAGATTTTTATCCACAAAAATGTCCCATTTCTTGATATGGCATAAAGCATGGATTATAGATCCTGTACACACACACGCGTGCACGCGGACGCGCACACACACACTTACACAGGGTCTGTAGATAGATGTATGTATTTACGTATGTATAAGTGAAATGACCCATCTCGGCTCAGGCATGCTCTCTGCTCTGCCCCCTAGTGCCCAAGAGAGGAGATGCTATAAAATAGTCAATCTCTGAGCTAGAGACCAGTTGTTTCAGACCCCTACCTATTAGTGATTTTGCTGAACAAAACTTTCACTCCTTTTTTCCTTGCGGGAAGTATCTATTCAAATAAACTGACAGTCACTCTTTGCCGCCGCTGTTAATGTACTCCACACAAGTGAAGCGTCCTTTACACGTGCCAACACCAGCCACTGACGTCACATTCCATGTTTCAGGGTATCCCACCCTCCGCAGATCGTCCTGCCCATTCGTAACTGGGAACCGGAGGAGGAGCCCCGCAAGGAGGAGGGAGTTGGACCACTGGTGGAACATATTTATGAGGTAGCCGTTGTCTCTGTTGAAACTGTGTTCAGGGTTTGTTCTTACGCTCTTTAGTAATAATAAAAGACACCAGTCTGAGGTCGGAGCTGTTTATATCCTGCCTAGATTTGTCCTCGTTTGCTGTCATATTGCAGTGCGTGCTGGGAGTGTCCTGTTAAGTAACCACTCTACGGTCACTTGCTTTTTAGTGGCAAGAGCCATGATACAGTGAGAAACATTTTGTCTCGTTCCTGTTCATTTTTAAATGCTCTTTATTTCCTCTCTTTTAATGTTTGGACAGCCTATGTCTAAAAATGACTAGCTCCCTAGACTTTATTTCACTTCTTCCTACATTTTCAGCTCTTTTTAAAACCCACCCACCTCTTAAACTAAAGGGTCACCAACCAGAAGTTACCAGACAGAGAAAACTGTACGGATTATTCACAATTGTATCCCCCCCAAATGCATATATAATGTGGGTGGATGGTAGATAGATAAGAATAATTTTACTGTTCATTCGACTAACCCCAATCAGACATGTATCTTATTCTGAGATTTAAAATAGTCCATTGATTTTTCAGAAGCAAACCAGGAGCTCCTGATAAAGCCCTGATGATCTGATCCCACTTCAAGTGTTCAATTGTTTATAGGGAAAGAGCTTTGTGAACACAATATATGAAACATTTAAATTTTTTTATAGTTAGAAACCAAGATATAGTGGAGGGTTAGTTTAATAGTTGTTCTTTTTTTTTTTTTTTTTTAATAAAGTAAATGCTATCAGTGGAGAACAGTTTTTCCTGTTCATCTTCAAGGGGCCAGGAATGGAAATCTGGTGAAAATGATGTTCCAGGCCATTTTCTGTGTGAGGTTCCTTCTTGGTTAATGCTTCCTATCCCTTTCTTGTGTCACGCATGCCGCTGACCCAATAATTCTGTGACTTTCATCTCAAGCTACAAGGGACATGAATAGCATTCTCTAAGGATAACAATAAAGCCATTTCAAAACTGATGAGCTGTTTACATATATGGGGAAGAAGCATCAGCTCCTGTGCAGTGTCAGCATGAAAGCCTCTGCCATCTGCCCAACCTGTGGTCCAGAATCAGAAGCCCTGTCCAAAGCTGGACCAAAGCTTTGGCTTACGCTCTCTTGATAACAAAAGGATAACACAGTCCCCAAGGCCATTCAGATTAAGAACCTAGCTGGAAGAAAAATTATTGTCAAATAATTTATTAAACCTTGTGTGCACTAGTTTCTCCTTAAGAATGGTGAAATTTTAAAGTCGGAAAACATTCAAACTCAATCTTTTCAGGGCAGCCCTGTTTCTAATCTGAGCAAAATGGATCATAAAATTTTAGGGTAATAACCAGTAGTGCCAAAAGCAATCGTTGAACGTTTCTTACAGGCTAATCTCTTGTCTCAAAATATACTTTTATCAAAGGATGCCATGTGGCTTTGATAATATGAATTAAACAAGCCACCTAATAAGCAAAACCAATTATAAATTGTTTTATGGATCATTACAGTTGTCAGAACTGTGAAAAAAAAAAAGGACAAAAGGTCCCAGCTACCTTTGAAGTGAATTTTTGAAAACCACAGTAAATTTAAATCCACTTAATGTTTTGTGTCCTGCAAGCTGTTTTGTGTCCTGCAAGTATAGGATTCTTGTGTTCGAAATGTTCATCTCCTTATGCACTGTGGCCTTTCTTTCCTTGAGATTCGTTGATTAAAACAGAAGGAGCTCAGCTTTGAAATGCACACTTGAAGTGAACTGTGGTGAGCCCGGGCCATCGCTGGTATTTGATGGATAGCCATTTTTCCAGAGGGTGAGAGAAAGTGCATCGCATATGGTTGCAATTGACAAATCAGTAGTCGGGAAAGGGGCAGATTTCAATGTAAAGAAAGAATAACCAAGTTTAGAAAGCATATAATTAAAATGGCATTCCTAGCACTGTGATTAGATTAATATAAATGTAAGGTAAACTGCACAATTATCAGACATGGTGAATCTGGTCTTTGCAAAGGAACTCTACCCTTAGAGCTTCACAGATTGAATCGTCTTCTCTCAGCATCAGCTCATCTTGCTTTTAGAACTCCTCTTGCTCATAGAGACTCTGTCTTCCTATTTTCATGGTCAAAGTCCATATTTTGGCTTTGACTTAAAGCCAAAATAAATGCTTCTTTAGAAGAGGTCCAGAGTCTATGGAGCTTGATTTTCATCTTGCTGCCTTGTGCTAACCATTCCATCATGTGTTCCTTGCTTGTAGCTGCACAATATTGGACCAAGCACCATCAGTGATACCCTTCTGGAGGTGGGCTGGCCCTTCTCTGCCCGGGATGAATTTCTCCTCTACATTTTTCATATTCAAACTCTGGGACCTCTGCGATGTCAAACAAATCCTGATATCAACCCACAGGATATAAAGGTAAGGAGCCTTGTCTAAGCAGCAGCTTTGCTCTATTTTTCATGGTAAGGAGAAAATACAAACAGTGGCTTACTAAAAATAAAAAGCAAAGTAATTATGTTACTTCAGTGATAATTGATCAGATCTTTGCTTTTACTTTTATAGGTAAAATACCAGATCTAACTTAAAATATCACTCCTAGAAAACTTCAGTTTCTCCTGGTTTCATTGCTCATGGTAATCTGTCATTCATTTAGCCTCTTTCAAAATTACCTCTTACATATGGTTTGACTAGCAGCATGACTAAACCCAAATCAGAAATAGACCCCATGTCATGTTTTGGAGAATTTGTACAAAATGCTATTTATAAAGTCTTTTTTGGTATAGTGCCAAAAAACATAAGGATCTTTTGCCAAAATGGGCTTTTCCAGATGTTGCCAATAGCAAGTAGTGAAATGCGATAATTTGCCAAAGGCCATCTCCATGCCCTGAGAACCCCCAGCTTACAGAGGCGCCTAGGTCAGGGCTTCTCAAACTCTAAGCGCATCCGAATCACCTGGAGGTCTCTGTAAGACACAGGGTCTGGAGCGGGTCTGAGATTCTGCCTCTCTGCAGACCCCCGACCCCATCACCATCTGCTGGTTTGTAAGTCACACTTGCACTACCCAGGACCTCGGGCATCCACGGAGCTGATTCTGTCCAGATTAAAACCCAAATCTGGCTTTGGGTTCCTTCTGGGAAGGAAAGAAATTAATGAGTGTAAGCCCTTGAAAATATCACATTTGAATGAAAAAAAAAAATCCCTTGTTAATGAGATGTTGTCCTCAAAAGAGAACTTCATTAACACTCTCTAGTACTGGCAGGGACACGATGTCTCCATTATCAATGGAGCAGAGGGCGGGCTTTGGGAAATACTAATTCAATCATCCGGAACGCAGGTCCGCCTCTGTCCTCAACCAGTGGCGCTGGGGCACTGACATTATGAAAGGATTTCTTCTTCAACCCAATATGCCTTTTATTCAAAGAGAGGAAGGTTAAAAGGGGGTCCAGTATTCATGGATTTGTGGGGCAACAAGTCTCATTCTTCATGGGGAACCAATAAATAAGGCCACTTGTATTCCACAAAATTATTTAAAATACTTCCTCCTTGGCATCCTTCCCCCGCCCCACCCCATTTCCTCTCTCTTTGTTCTTCATTGAGATAATTTTAACATCTTCAAGGACAGTAGCTTATTAGAAAAATAGTATCTTTAAATGTTAATGGATAACATCTAAGTAATGAAAACGTTCACATCTCTTGTTCTGCAGTTACCTGAGACCCTATTTCAGTCCTGAGACTCTTGGAGCACATGATTATGCAGAAGGTTTCTAACTCTCTTTGAGTGTAATGCTTAGTGTGTATCTGACACTATTTATATATGTTTGTATATATTATGTAACTTGGTGCACTGTGTTGGTGGTGAGTTAGTTTTTTCTTTGTTGCAGTTTAACAAACGTTTACACTGGCTGGAATGGTACCAATAGATAACTAGCCTTAAACACTGGCAGATTTGTGCAAACTGGGCGGGAGTATGTCCCCATTACCTGCATTCCCTGCTAGCCAGTTATTTCTTAAAGTATAGACTTTGATTAAAAATCTTTCTGAGGCTAGTACTTTTTTTTTTTTTTTTTGGTGGTATGCGGGCCTTCCTCTGCTGTGGCCTCTCCCGTTGCGGAGCACAGGCTCCGGACGCGCGGGCTTAGCGGCCGTGGCTCACGGGCCCAGCCGCTCCGCGGCACGTGGGAGCCCCCCAGACCGGGGCGCGAACCCGGTTCCCCTGCATCGGCAGGCGGACGCGCAACCGCTGCGCCACCAGGGAAGCCCGAGGCTAGTACTTTTTAAAATGCAACTCAGTTATGCTTATTTTATAAAACTCCATCTGTAGAAACTGAATATAAGATTTGATTACAACAGAAAGTAAGAGCACGCTAAAATAACTAAGTATAACAAGTCGTGAATTCTTGAAATTCTGAATTCATGGAAAACTTGAAATGTTACTACTTTCAGGTCCTCAAAGTACTTTTACCTATATTTAACAAGTATGACCCAAAGAGTCTAAATGAGCTTTTATCAATAAATAGATTTGAAAACTTGATAATCAATTTTTATATGAGTAGCTGTAAACAGTTGAGAGTACTTGGAAATTACTTTCCTCTTAAGCTATTAAATCGTTTCTTGGTGAAGTCACTATTAACTTACTTGGCAATTTCTTTCTTTCTGGATAATGCAAAGCTAAACAGTCTATTCTTTGTCTTAAATATGAATTGGAAATTAGCAAATTATTTATTATATCTTGTTGTTGTCAAAAGAATAGGCCGGGTAAACTTTTAAATCTCATATCGATTTCAGATTCTTGCATCAAAGCTAACTGCCAGGGTTTTTTTTTTAAATTGGAGTATAGATAGTTTTATTTTAAACTATCTAATTTTTTTTAGAAACTTAGTTCTTTAACTGGGGAGCAGAGAGGAGGTGGATATGGTGTAAGGAAAAAGGAGACAAATATATTCGCATAGGCAGAGTCAAACCACAGAAATATATTCGCATAGGAAGGGTCAGACCACAGAAATATATTCGCATAGGAAGGGTCAGACCACAGAAATATATTCGCAGAGGTAGGGTCAAACCACAGAAACATATTCGCATAGGCAGGGTCAAACCACAGAAATATATTCGCATAGGCAGAATCAAACCACAGAAATATATTCGTATGGGCAGAATCAAACCACAGAAATATATTCGTATAGGCAGAATCAAACCACAGAAATATATTCGCACAGGCAGAATCAAACCACAGTATTAAATCTTACCTCTGGGTGGACGAATGTACAACTCCTTACTATATGGTTCTACAATTTCTTTATGAGTAGAGGGATAGGTGGTGAGTGTCTCTAAAACCTCTGCATCTACAAGTCTTTTCTGAGGATGCTGCAGTCTCCACTGGATCAGCCACCAAAATGTCCCAACCATGGACCTATCAGAGGAGGAACCACCACCTCAACTTTCTGAAATTTCTTCCAGAGGATTTCCAGAGTTCCCCACCATGTTTTCCTCTTCAGCCATTCAGCTGACTTCCTTTCACAAAAAATCCCTTCCTCCTGTGTTCACATACAATTTTTTTAGTCCACTTCTCCGCCCATGTATAGTCTCACTTTTATCCACTTACCACAGAAAATAGCTCTCTCCTTCACTGACTCTTTCCAACTCTCACAAGTTCTCAGGAGATTGGCTTATGAATTAGAAACCATCAGATTTCCTCTGAAACATTTTCTAGGCCACCCACTTTAAGGAACCAGTGCCCCCAACTCTAAAACCTTTGAAATTCCCCAGATATCCTCTGCAGAATCTCCACAAGGCTTCACTCTAATTAAGTCTATCAGCATTTAATGTAATGTACTTAACACAACCATTTTTTTCCTATTTTTAAAAATTACTCATGTAGCAACTGCCCTGGCTTTATTTTTTATTGCAAATACTTAGTTGTATGCATCAAAGCCATACTGCGGATAAAGTAGATTTTCTCGTGGGCTGGCCCGAGAACTGAATCACCATTTAAAACATCATTTCTAAAGAGAAAGGTATTCTGAGAGCCAAACATCTAGCTGAAAACCTTCTGAAATACAACCCACCTATAAATCAAGTATGCCTTCCAAATGCACTCTCCTCGCTGCAGCCTCCAAGTGCAAGTAGGCCTGAGCGGGTTCAGTTCTAACAGGAAGTGTACTGTTTGGTTATCCCATCAGTTACCCGAATGTCCACAAGGTCTGAAGAGGAGACACTGACCACGTTGGAAAGCCACCACCATGTCCGTGTTCTCCTAAGACCCGTGGCTGTCTTAGGAGAAAGTGGGCACAAGATCTCACCCACATCCTACTCATTTGTCACCCAAGTACAGAGCATTGACAACTAAATTAGGGTTGGGGGCAGGGAGGACACATTAAGAAGGGCGTGAGGTTTTTATCTGTAAGTGCTTTGCCTCACGTTAGCCTCCGCGGGGACCCACTCGCCTGCTTTCTGACACTGTTCAAACGTCTGAGCATGGGGGTGGAAAGAAGCTCGGGGAGACGATGGGCTTCAGGAAAAGCTTGAATGAGGTGCACAGCCCCTTGCGGAGTGCAGCTCAAGCAAGCATGAGGGGTGGCACTTGGGAGTGCCACTGTCACCCCAGCTTTCACTCCCAACTCCAATGAAAAGGCTGTGGGCTCTGGTTTTCTGTTCCTCCCATGATAGTTCCACTTCATTTCTCTGTCTTCTACAAGCCTGGGGGCGGAAGCAGGTGGCCGTGAAGTTTCTACTTCCAGACTGCATGGTCTAGGGCAGGGACAGAGGGTTTGGAGGCGGCCATTTCCCCACATCCTACCACGTGAAATATTTTGAAACCTTCAACTGTCTGTGGCATTCCAACCAATCCATTAAATCTAATTCGTTCCAGATCCTTCTTGGAATAAAATTTTAGAATTGGGTAAAGTATTTCTCAATTATTCTAAAGGCAGTAAAATAATGATTTCAAACTACCAATTTTCTTATTTTGGTGGACTCTATCCTAGGGTTGGGAGAGTCCTTCAAACAGGCTACGATCTCTCGATAAGATGAAGTTGAAAAAGTAAACACGATCAAGGAACCAAATCTGCATAGAGAGTAAAGAATTTTTTCAATTGGCAAGATTTTGTCAGGAACAGCCAAGTATGAGATGCTGGGACACAGAGCTACGGATTGTAAGCTAGTGCCCGGAGAGGAAGACAGACAAGGTGGTCAAATCCAACCTGCGTTAAGATCACAGTAGAATGTTCTGGGGCTAAGTTCAAGAAAGGAGAATCCTGAGGTAAAAAAGATCTGACGGGGACTGGACTAGGACAACTGATAGCAAGAGAGAAAGCCAAGGTATGAAGAACTGTCTTTGGAGCCATGGAAAGCAGGAAGTTACCACTGAGAACTGATCTCTTGAACAAGACCATTCCCACAGGAAGTCCAAATTGCAACCAGAGAGTGCAGACATGGAAAGCAGAAATGCAGAAACTGTTCATCAGGGATTATAGCCCTGCAAATTGCCTTTTTAAATCAGACAGTGGCTTGGCAAACTTGCATAGTTTTGTCTTATCCTTCAGAGAATTTTCTTCCTTCATAACTGCCTCTGTCTGCTACCGCTTCTTGTTCATTCAGAGTGCAGGACACTTGGTACTTCGTAGGTCAGCAGCTCCCAGCCCACTTTCTCTCTCTCTGTCTCTCTTTCCCTCTCTCGCCGCTGCCCTCCCCTCCCCCTCCCTCTCTCCTCTCTCCCCTGCTCCCTCTGATAGAGGAATTTCATTCACCTGTTACTTACAACACTCCCTGTAGTAGGTGTTACTTATCACGTTACCAATTTTCAGCCACCAAAGACAGTATACTTTCTGAGGTCTATTTCTCTTTTCCTTATCGTCTCTTTAAGATGGTCTTCAAGTTCTCATGTACATTTCAGAATGTAAAAACGTGTCCAACAACTAAGCTTCAGAATCACCAAAGGAGTGAATTGATTCTTTCAGTTATGCGTTGCATGAACTGTTCAGGAGGTTAAAAAACAGTTGTTTTTTTCTCTCCCAACAAATCCTGAACATTTATGTCTTAAAGAAAATGACATGGTGGACCGACCCCTTGGACTTGTCTCTGTTTCGATTGAATTACAGACAAAGTGTCACAGGAGAGAAGGGCACCGCCTTCTGTGGACTATAGGAATATCTGAAATCCAAAGGCAAATGACAAACAAGTTGAAAAAATAGTATGTGTTGCGTCTGTTTGGATTCACAGAGCCCTTAATCTAATGTCACCCAACTCTTTTCTTCCAAAGCTGCATTTCCGACTGCACTGCACATTCCAGCCACACAGTATCCCTTTAATCTGTACATTTCAACCTAGACTAGAGTAAGAGTTTGTGAAGATTTATGAAAAGAGAAAACTCCTGTTGGGGTCAGATTCTGACTAGCAGCTGGGAAGACAGCCATATTGCTAACAATTGTTTCCTTTTTGCAGAAAGAAGCAATTTTCATGTTTGTTCTAAAGAAGATACATGAGTGTTTACCACCAGCTTCCATAGCACTTAGCAAACATTACCCTGAACTGAAAGTCCGCTTAACATAGGCGCTAAGGGGCCAGCCTCCCTCACCCCTAAGGGTTTCAGATTCAGGAAAAAGTTGACTTACGGGTTCATGATCCACTGTGAAACAGGCTCTGAAAATTCATCTGGAAAATAGCCTTTAACTAACTGTTTACATTTCTTGGATAACTTCTACCTTGTTTTGGGGGTTGTATTTTGTTTTGTCCTTTGAAATAATTTCTGGAATGCCATTTGAGAAAACTGTGTTGCGAGCCATTGGAAGACTTTCTGATGATGGTGTTTAAGCCTGGGGTTGTTCCTCTGTTTGTAAAACAATGTCACTAAAAGAAAGAAACACATTTTATCAACCAGCCCCTGCTGTGTCATGTTCATTCTCTAGCTCAGAGAAAGTCCTTTGTTTTACCGAGACCACTTAGAAATATTTGTGAGAAATGGTACACCAGGGGCCACCACAATAGGCTGTGTCATAACTTTATCTGTACACAAGCTGCATCTGATATGAACACACAGGAAGTTGAAGAGCTTTCTTCTCTTTGGGCTATTATTTTACTACAGCTACTACTACTACTACTACTACTACTACTACTAGGCTATACCTTGGGAATAAAAAATATTCCCTAGTTCTTTCCAGCATCTCTGCTCTATAGTTTGGTTACTTACAAAGTTAACATGTCTCCCAGTGACCTATTAAAAAAAGAAGAAATTGGACATAACAAATCTCAAAGCAAAAATTACACACACACACACACACACACACACACACAGAGTGTATGATGGAAAACGTATAAGGGAATCTTAAAGATTTCCACAATTCTGAATTTTCTGTCCAAGCTCAAGTTTTAATCTTACTCTCTAAAGGTTTCTCTATCAGATTCTCCACCATTGAGTATCCCTGAGCTAACTCATGGCTCACCTGCCATTGTCCTGGAATACTGCAAAGGCCACGGGGCTGACCCTCACCCCATTCCCAGGCACCTCATCACCCCAGTACTCTGAACATCACCTCTAGCTACCTGACCTCTGAAATATTCAGTTCAGCATCCAAGACTCTAAATCAATCTCCTGTTTTTCTATTTTTCTCACTTCCTTTCTCCACTAGCCCCTTTCTTCCTTGATATGAAAACCTTCTCTGAGTCAGTTCACCCACCCGATTCCCAAGGCTGCCGTTGGCCATGCTTTCTTTCCTGCCAAGCCTGGAATCCACGATGAGCTGGTTAAAACATTCTTGTACCAGCTCCCTTACTTCGCCTCCCTTGTCCTCTATCCTTTCCGAGTCCCTGCACCCTCCCAGATTTTGGCTTCTGTACCACTTGGCCTGCGGGCCTGCTGCAGACCGAGGGCGGCTCGTGCTTACTGGGCCGCAGCATCTGCAGACTCCCCTCTGCCATCTGATGGCCTCTCCCTCCGGCTCTCCTCACCGGCTTCGCCAGACCTTCACTCCTCTCCCCGTACCTCCTATCCAGTCTCTGGAACATCACTACTATTAGCAGGTGACCTTAAAGCGAGACAGTCTTCAAATGACCCATTTCCCATCCCGATTCCCTCCTCGGCGCCCGCCTCCCGCACACACTTACACCTTCCAATCGTCGCTCCCTCATCCTTAGCTCCTCTCCAGCACTTTCAGAGGAAAGTTCTTCTCCCAGTTCCAAATTTAACTTTGCTGCATCGACTATTCCCCCTGTTTCCTGTATCTGCAACCTCCTCTCTACTAGCTCCTTCCTTGGAGCCTATAAAGTTACTTAAATTTCCTCCATCTTCAAAACAAACAATAAGCGAGTAACTTGCCTCTGTATCCTCTTCCAAGAACGGATTTCTTTTCCCTTCCATTGTTAGCCAAGTTTGCTACCCCTACTTCCTTATTTCTCTTTTACTCTTATTATAATTTTTTTGGTTTTCATCTTAAAAGGTACTAAACGTCCATCATAGGAATATATCAGGCAAGATGTTTTTTGTGGGGTTTTTTGGTGTTTTTTTGTTTTTTTTTTTTTTTGCGGTGCGCGGGCCTCTCACTGCTGTGGCCTCTCCCGTTGCGGAGCACAGGCTCCGGGCGCGCAGGCCCAGCGGCCACGGCTCACGGGCCCAGCCGCTCCGCGGCACGTGGGATCCTCCCGGACCGGGGCGCGAACCCGCGTCCCCTGCATCGGCAGGCGGACTCTCAACCACTGCGCCCGCAGGGAAGCCCGAGATTTGTACTTTTTGATCCCCTTCACCCATTTCACCCACCACTGACCCTCACCTCTCACAACCACCAATCTATTCTCTGATAAGTTTGTTTCGTGATTTATTTTGGTTTTGTTCTTTTAGATTTCACTTGTAAGTAAGATCATAAGGTCTTTCTGTGTCTTATTTCACTGAGCATATTGCCCTCAAGGTCCATCCGTGTTGTCACAATGGCAGGATTTCCTTCTTTTTTATGGCTGAATAATTCTGCATTGTATATCGTTGTATATGTTTAGCACAATTTCTTTGTCCATTCATCCGTTGGTGGACACTTAGGTTGCTTCCAGGTTTGGCTATTGGAAATAGTGTTGCACTGAACATGAGTGCAGATAGCTTTTCCAGTTAGTGTTTCTGTTTTCTTCGGGTAACTATCCAGAAGTGGAGCTGCTGGATCATATGTCCATAATCTCTTAAGTGACAAATTCAGTGAATCCTTTTAGTCCTAACCTTTCTTTATTCCTCTGCAGGATTTAGCATTCTTAGTCACTTATTTTTCATTGATTTTCTTTTCTGCTACATTCTTTTGGTCAAGCAAGTCCCTGAAGCCAGCCCAGGCTTAAGGGGGGGGATTAGACCCTCACCTGTCCATGGCAGGAAGAGCAGAGAATCTAGCCCGTTAGTCACTATTTTTGTAACTTTCTTTTCCTGAGGCTCCTGTAGAATCACACTTTCCTGGGTTGTCTCCTACATCTGATTTCCCCCCTGTGACTTTTCCCGGCTGGGTCTCCTTCCTCTCTCTCTCTTTTTTTTTTTTTTTCCGATATTTGTTGGGATGTTATACATGACTCTGTGCTTCTCATCTGACATTTTCTCATGGGGCAACTCAGACCAGCTGGCAGACAGTGACTGTTCAGCTTGACAGGTGCTGATGGAGAGCAGAGCCGTCATCTGGAACATCAGACAGGCCTCAGGGAATTAGCCTGGTGCGGGCAGGGGCGGAGGGTGGTTCTGCTTGCTGGGAAGCAGGATGCCCGGGCCTCTTGATGCGAAGGGGAGGCTGGAGCAGCGGGCAGAGGTCAGCATATAGAGGCCTGTGTCATACCAAGAAGCCTGGACTCTATCTTTCTGTTTATCCAGTAGATTTTTCTAGGTTCTTAGGACAAAATGAGCATTATCATTTCAGCTGCAGTGTAGGAATATCTTTTTTCATTCCACGGAGACGAGCGTACTAGGATTCTTCCTGTGACTACAAAAAAAAGACTGGGTAAAAGAAGATGTGCTGTCGGGGATGGGTAGTGGGGAGCAAAAAATTAGGTTTTATATTCAGTCGGTCTAAAATAAAGAATTTTAATGGGATACTATGTGTGATTTATTGGAATTCTCAAAATATTTATTTGGTGATCAGATACGGCCAGCACGGAGCCTGAGATAACAACGTAACTTCTGGAACACTTGCAAAACAAACTCAGGGCTGAAAACAAGCTCCATCATGGCACAGTGCTCACGTGGTGTGCTAGGGAAGAGTCATTTTCATTACAACACAGTTCTCTCCTGAGGGAGCTCTACTTAACAGCTACAGGGTTTGGGGCTCAGACACACCCAAGTCCTTGACCACATCTGGCTGTTTCCCCACCATCAGCACCTCACTTTTCTGCCACCTCAGGATGCATCTCACCACACAGAATGTTCCTCGGTTCCCTGATCGACAATGAGAGCAAAGTAATGGGAAAATGACAGCTCACGCTTAGAAAGTCACTTCCACCTTCTCTGCCCTTACGGGGAAATCACTTCTGCTTAAAATCTTATGCTTACAAAAATAAACTTTCCAGGAGTGCGCTCCCCGGGCTTCAGGAATTCCTATAATTGGAGAATGGAAAGGCTTGTTTGCTGCCAGTGTGGTGCATCTTGCTGATGCGTATGCTGCTGGTCAATGAGAACGGGTCTGAATTCTCAGGTGAACCATAGTCAAGAAAAAAAAAATTGCCTAGCACTCAAGGCTAATGAAAAGGTACCGAGCGCTCGTGTACCTGATGTGCTGTTTCTGCTCGCTGTTCGCAGCCCGCTGCGCCCCCCGAAGACACCCCCGAGCTGAGCGCCTTTTTGAGAAACTCCACCATCCCTCATCTGGTCAGGAAGAGAGACGTGCCTGCGCTGGAGCCTCACAGACAGAGCCCCGCAAAGATCCTGGTGAGTCGTCTCAGTGCGCGGATTTTGGATTGGACAGAATTCCCAAATGCACGTGGTTTTAACTTCAAGTACTGCTTTTCAGTCCCCTCCCACGCTCAGATATGCCCCAATGTTTGTCAGTACGCATTGTAGATGTGAAAGCAACTACTTTCTTTTTTTTTTTTTTTTGCAATATAACCTTTTCCCTCTTCTGAACCTGCCCTGGGGGCCACAAGAGAGAAATAACAATGAAAACATAAAAGGTGACCTTTCATGCATTTCGAGAAGACAAAGATTCAGTCGTCAGCCGGTCCACAGACACTGAACTGGTGAGAGTTTGAAGTGAGCCTGGAACACCGCCCATGCAGTGGGTCCTTGGGGTGTCACACTCCATTCGTGACTCTCAAAATTCTCTGCTCCAGTGGAAGAATCGAGAATGGTATTTGCAGATTTCCTGGGCCCAAAGCAGTGGGGTCTGTGGTGGATCTAGCCTGAGCTTAGTCAGCCCTGGACACATTCATGACTCAGCTTTGTTTTTTTTTTTGACCACGCTGCGTGTCATGCACGATTTTATCTTAGTTCTCGGACCAGGGATCAAACCCCTGCCCCCTGCAGTGGAAGTACAGAGTCTTAACCACTGGACTGAGAGGGAAGTCCCATGACTCGGCATTTTAGATTCCGTTTTCCCACTCATTCCAATGTGAATGTTAATGCCTTTGGTTGTATGTGTAAAAAAGGTTAAAATGTTGTGGTTTTTTTCAATGTATGTCTTTTTAAAAAATTTATGCCAGGCCTGACATATAATGAGTGTACTGTCTCAAGAATCTTTGATCACTGTAACAAACGATAACAAAACCTACATAATCTCCCAGCACTTCACAAGTAGAGACACATAGGGATGGGTAGGGCAAAAAGTAACCAAATATATAGAAAAACAGCAGTATAAAACAGAAGTTTTCAAGTCAGGATGACAGACTGAATACATGTATTTGCCTAGTTTTCTTCCCCAGATCCCACTGAAAAGACAATAAAAATTTAATTAGTGAAAATGTATGTCTTGAACATGCTCTGACATGTATTTATTTCATCTTGACCATACAAAAAGTTTCAAACACGGAAATGGCCACAAAGTGCAAGGAGCAAGACTAACATAATCAGTTAAACTTAAATCAAGAGAGGAACATTTATTATAATATTGATTGAAGTACCTGCAATTACATGGCAAAAAGCTATGGCAGTTGGCAGGTGTGACTCAAGTTCCTGTAAACTTTTATGGCACTGTAATATTTTTCAAAACGTAAGAGTAGGGACTCTATATGCTGTGCAGTTTAGGATAAATTAATAAAACTAATATTATTAGTTTTTAGAAGTTTCCAGGAAGAATGATAGAACAGAAAACAATGATTTAAGTTATGAGGTTGTAAGGTACAGCATGGTGACTACAATTGATAATACCGTACTGCATATTTGAAAGTTGCTGAGAGAGTAGAGCTTAAACGTGCTCATCACAAGAAAAAAAATTATGTAACTATGCGTGGTGATGGGTGTTAAGTAGACTTATTGTGGTGCTCATTTCACAATATGTACAAATATTGAATCATTTCATTGTATACCTGAAACTAATCGTGTTCTAGGTCAATTATACCTCAATTCCTTTTTTTTGAATTTTATTTTTTTTTATACAGCAGGTTCTCATAAGTTATCTATTTTATACATATTAGTGTATAAATGTCAATCCCAATTGCCTAATTCATCACACCACCGCCCCCGCCACCGCTTTCCCCCTTGGTGTCCATACGTTTTTTCTCTACATCTGTGTCTCAATTTCTACCCTGCAAACCGGTTCATCGGTACCATTTTTCTAGGTTCCACATGTATGCGTTAATGTACGATATTTGTTTTTCTCTTTCTGACTTACCTCACTCTGTATGACAGTCTCTAGATTCGTCCATGTCTCTACAAATGACCCAATTTCGTTCCTTTTTATGGCTGAGTAATATTGCATTGTATATATGTACCACATCTTCTTTATCCATTCATCTGTTGATGGGCATTTAGGTTGCTTCCATGACCTGGCTATTGTGAATAGTGCTGCACTGAACATTGGGGTGCATGTGTCTTTTTGAATTAAGGTTTTCTCTGGGTATATGCCCAGTAGTGAGATTTCTGGGTCAGGTGGTAATTCTATTTTTAGTTTTTTAAGGTACCTCCATACTGTTCTCCATAGTGGCTGTATCAATTTACATTCCCACCAACAGTGCAAGAGGGTTCCCTTTTCTCCACACCCTCTCCAGCATTTGTTGTTTGTAGATTTTCTGATGATGCCCAT
>NC_041224.1:11659524-11660066 GCF_002837175.3 Physeter macrocephalus
ACTGTAGCTTTGTAGTATAGTCTGAAGTCAGGGAGTCTGATTGCTCCAGCTCTGTTTTTTTCCCTCAAGAATGCTTTGGTTATTCAGGGTCCTTTTTGTCTCCATACAAATTTTAAGATTTTTTTGTTCTAGTTCTGTAAAAAATGCCATTGGTAATTTGATAGGGATTGCATTGAATCTGTAGATTGCTTTGGGTAGTATAGTCATTTTCACAATGTTGATTCTTCCAATCCAAGAACATGGTATATCTCTACATCTGTTGGTATCATCTTTAATTTCTTTCATCAGTGTCTTATAGTTTTCTGCATACAGGTCTTTCGTCGCCCTAGGTAGGTTTATTCCTAGGTATTTTATTCTTTTTGTTGCAATGGTAAATGGGAGTGTTTCCTTAATTTCTCTTTCAGATTTTTCATCATTAATGTATAGGAATGCAAGAGATTTCTGTGCATTAATTTGTATCCTTTGGTAGGTTTATTCCTAGGTATTTTATCCTTTTTGTTGCAATGGTAAATGGGAGTGTTTCCTTAATTTCTCTTTCAGAT
>NC_041224.1:11660868-11684380 GCF_002837175.3 Physeter macrocephalus
CCATTTTATTAGCATAGAGTTGCTTGTAGTAGTCTCTTAGGATGCTTTGTATTTCTGTGGTGTCTGTTGTAACTTCTCCTTTTTCATTTCTAATTTTATTGATTTGAGTCTTCTCCCTCTTTTTCTTGATTTTTTTTAAAAAAGAAGACAATGACTGACAGCTATAGAATTCTCATATTCAGTGCCAATGAGAAAGCCCTCTGGCGAACCAATGTCCAAACCTATGGGAACCAACAATTTGGAAAATCAAGATTTGAATATATTTTCCATTTTCCACTTTGGTGTATTTCTCATGCATATGCTGAGGCAATGGAGTTCAATAACTAAAATTCCTTTGAGTATTTTATTCACTTCTGTTGTAAGGTCAGATTTTTTCCCTGCTTTTCTGTCTCATTAAAGCTTTTTAATGCAAGACGATTTTTAACTTCTGAATATCGTAGAAACGTATTATTTACAGATGAGAGCAAGGCGATCCTTTATTTCCATATCTGATTTTGCTCACTCATGTTTTATTCCCTTTCTCTCTTATTGGTTCAAAAATTGCAAATCATCCACCTCCCCATGTCCTCAAGTCAAAATAGTTCTGGATAGAGAGTGATTATGCAAAGTTTATTTTAAAATCAAAAGCTAAATAAGACCTCCTACAGTTCTTGTTTAGTTAAAAACAACTTACTGAATCCCATTTCTGATTAGGAATTTGAAAGTGCAAAATATCAGCATCCTGTGTTGGGATCATAATTTCCAATTTGCATAGGAAAAATCTGTATCTGTTAACATGGAACTATAATTTCTCCTCCGCCTAAGAATATCCTTGCCTTTCTCATCTTGGGTCCCCGCTGCTTTTGTACTTTTCATCCCATCTCCTCCTCTCCAAGCTTACTTTTCCTCCCTTTCACTACTCAGCGTACAGAAACCTTATCTTTCTGACCCTCCTCAGCATATGATACTCTTGACCACTTCTTGAAATCATCTCATCTCTTGCCATCCCCACAGCATTCTCTTCTGGTTCTCTTCCTGCCTTCTGGCCTGCCCCTTCTTGGAATTTTTCACTGACTTCTGCCCATCCCTAAATGCTCCTGTGCCTCAGGATTCCATCCTCAGCCCCCTCCTCTTCTCTCCCATCGATTTTCCTCTTTTAGAGAAATTTCTTGTGTGACCCTAACTCCAGTCATGCCTAGGTGCGCCTTCTGCCATCTTAGCCCCTCCTGACTACACCACTCTAGACTCTATACGTCCATCTGGATGTCTGATCGACCCCAGCCCCAACATGTGCAAACCTGTCTCCATGACCCCCCCTGAAATGTGCCTCTTCTCTAGCATTCCCAGTCTCAGGAAAGCCAGTACCCATTCACTCAATCCCCCAAGCAAAAGAGCTCCCCCATCCCTCTCTCTCCTTCATCCCAACCTTTGATTAGTCACCAAGGATCTATTCTACTTCCTAAACTTCTCTAGAATTCATCTTCCTCTCTCCAGTCCCACTGCGTCAGTTCAGGGCCCCACACTTCTCACTTGGACTGGCCATTTCTCACTTGGCCTTTATCCACCTCCTTGCCTCCCACTCTTCTCCCTCCATTCTTCCTCACCTACCACCCGTCCCCTAAAATACAAACATGATTAGATCCCTGGCTTAAAATGCTTCATGGGCTTCCCGTGACTTTCTGAATCAAACGGAAACTTCTTAGCAAATAAGAAGATTCTTTAACACCTAGACTTTCCCTCATTCCTATCTCATTTCCACCTCCCCACCCCACCCCCAAATACTCTTTTCTCCTCTCTTCTGAACATGCCCTGGTCTTATACAGGAGAACCATGCCCTCATCACCTCATACTGCTAAGTAACTCTTCCTCGCCCTTCAAGATCCAGAGCATCACCTTCTCCAAAAGTCCTCCAACAGAGCTAGCTAACAGGGACCACCATCCCAGGGGGTTTACAAGAATTACCTCCTTCTGACTGCCCTCTTTTGCCTCCAGAGCGTGGGACTGGCGATGCATAGCATATCAGTAACGGAGCACAGGTAAACATGAGAGTCCTCACAAGGGGCACGAAGTGTAGAACCTTGAGATTCCTGTTCCTGCTCAAGGCACAAGGCCCCACACCTCTCAGGGCCCAGCTAGTGGAGCCAGAACAGCCCAGCCCACCTGTATTTGGAAACATCTTAGAGAAATCTGGCCTTACTGGACTTTATCAGATACACAATCCTGACTGCTTTGTTTTCAGAGAATTCTGAGGTTCTCAGAAAAGTTTTTTATTTATTTTAAAACCATTTTTTTAAGTTGAGAATTATGTTTCATGTTTTATCTTTTGGCCACACCACATGCGGAAACTTCCCTGACCAGGGATCAAACCTGTGCCCCTTGCGGTGGAAGGGCAGAGTCTTAACCACTGGACCGCCAGGGAAGTCCAAAGACAGTTTTTAATTGTATCAGTAGTACATTCCTCAGGTTACTCTGTGGTTTATCAATGTCTTTAAAGTGAGATGCCCCAGTCCACTACTTCACATAATATCCAATAAACTTGAGCATCAGTGCTTGAGAGGTGGAAAAGGAATAAAGCACAATCCACAAGATAAATTCAGATCAGTGAGGGGGTACAATTCGAGAAGTATCATCCTATCCATGGGCACACAGAAAATGAATCGTGAGGTGTCCATTGATTTACATATTGGGATCCAATCAGAAAAATACAATTCGATAGAATGTCATCATAATGAACACTTTCTAGGAATATGCATTTCATATATTAAAAGTTACCCATTATAAGTTAGGCAACCCTACAGACTAGTTTAAAAACAGCTTAATGTATGTGGAATCTAAAAAAATGGTACAAATGAACTTATTTACAAAAGAGAAATAGAGTTACAGATGTAGAAAACAAACTTATGGTTACTAGGGGGGAAAGAGGTGGGCGAGGAATAAACTGGGAGATGGGGATTGACATATACACACTACTACATATATAATAGAGAACTAATAAGAACCTACTGTAGAGCACAGGGAACTCTACTCAATACTCTGCGGTGACCTATATGGGAAAAGAATCTAAAACAGAGTGGATATATGTATGTATACAGCTGATTCACTTTGCTGTACACCTGAAACTAACACAACATTGTAAATCAACTATATTCCAATAAAAATTATAAATAAATAAGTAAATAAATGCAGCTTAGTGGATGGAACTTGCAGGAGATTCTGCCTTATAACCAGGAAGTAACTTAGACAGAATAATGTTATGGAACAAATACCTGTCGATGGCTTAATATCATTGGGTCTCTGAGATAATGGACTCATGGGCCTTCCTCCGAAGCTTTTTCAGGATTTACTTAGTCCAGGGTCAGGTGTTGTGATTGTCTATAAGAAATATCTTCCCAAGTTCTGAGAATATGAAACAGCAATTCAGTCACTGCTGTGGGAAGATTGTTTTAAAGTCCTTAGAACAGAGCTTAAATTTTATGTTGTATTTTATGTTCCGTTTTAGCTCTACATTACCACTAATGTTGATGCATCTTTCCTACCAAACTGTGTTCTTTCTTGATCATTTCCGTGTACTTGTTCTTTATTTAAAGTTTATGGATTACGGGATGACTTCTGAGGAAACAAAATGTAAATAAACTGACTTCGGTGTTGATTCTCTACCACAATTTAAAGACACTGGTTCGTCACCACTGTTGTTTTTTTGCAGAATTGTACAAATATCGAGTGCTTACAAATCTCCTGTGCAGTGGGACAACTAGGAGGAGGAGAAAGCGCTGTCCTGAAAGTCAGGTCACGGTTATGGGCCAAGACGTTTCTCCAGGTAAGAGAAACAGTGCAGCACTGACGTGCCACTCACAGGAAACCTCTTCTCAAAAGCTCAAAGAGAAGCTTTTTTGAAAAGGATTTTTAGATGTTTTAACATTTTTAATGTTTTGATTTTCTATTTTTTCCATTAAAATTTTTTATATTTTTAGATTAATTTTCAAATTTTTTTAGATTTAATTTTTTAATTTTAAAAAAATTTTGAAGAACTCTCTGGAAGGAATGGAGCCTCGATCAGCTGGTCATCTTTCCCATCAGGTGAAGTTGATATTTTTCCAGGTTTATTGAGATCTTATTGACATATGACCTGTGTAAGCCTAAGGTGTACAACATGACAATTTGATACTATATATTGTGACATGATTATCACAATAAGCTTAGTTAATACCTCTATCCCCTCACATAATTAGCTTTGTGTGTGTGTGTGTGTGTTGAGAACTTTTAAGATATGGGCTCCTAACGACTTCGAAGTTTATAGTATAGTATTGTTGACTGTAATCACTCTGTTGTACATTAGGTCTCCAGGACTTATTGATGTACTCGTTGCAAGTTTGTTCCTTTAACATCATGTATCCACTTTCCCCACACACAACCCCTGGTACCATCAGTTCTCTATTTCTATGAATCTGGCTTTTTTTAGATTCCACGCATAAGTGGGTTCATACCCTATTTTTCTTTCTCCGTTTGACTTATCTCACTTAGCATAATGCTCTCAAGGTCCACCCATGGTGTTGCAAAAAGCAAGATTTCTTTCTTTTTTATGGCTGAATGATATTCCATTGTGTGTGTGTGTGTGTGTGTGTGTGTGTGTTTGTGTGTGATATGTTAGGTGAACACGATTTAAATATCCTCAGTCCCTAAGACCGTCAGACAGTAACTGAGATTTGAACAAATCTGTTGGACTCAACACTATCTAGTAGTTCCTCGGTAAATAGTAGTTGTGTGTGTGTGTGTGTGTGTGTGTGATATGTTAGGTGAACACGATTTAAATATCCTCAGTCCCTAAGACCGTCAGACAGTAACTGAGATTTGAACAAATCTGTTGGACTCAACACTATCTAGTAGTTCCTCGGTAAATAGTAGTTAATGAAATGATGGTGAGTACAAGAACATAATTCAAGCCATATGCCCAGAAAAATTCAAATATAAATAGTTTAGCAGGGGAAGAGATAGTGTCCTAGAAAGTTCTTCTTGTCTGGTGATACCACAGCCTGGGCTTCAGCCAGAACAGCTTCTCAGTAAAGTTCCAGGCACGTTGATTTGTAGATTCCTCACTGCTTTGGCTTGTCTGGACTGTGGCATCCCATACTTCTCAGGATGATTATATTGATTGTGTGTATTTTAAAGGTTTAAAATCTCCGTTATACTAAGCAGATGAATTTTTCCACGTGGAAATTGCTATTTATTTAAATGAGACTGCTGTGTTGTGACCTTGTTGTTTGGGGGGAAAAAAGCTAAATTAAAACTCCTCAGGTCTATGCATTCTTGCCCATAGTTTAACTACCAGAAAACTCATCTGGCTCATTGTACCATAGAAAATCCAATGATAAATCCTCCTGAGTCTAGCTAATAATACAGAATTTTGTAGCTCTAGAGTCTCACGTTTTCTAGGAGTCAGAATACTTGCGGTAGTCTCACAAATCTTACATAATTTTGTTTCTAAAACAAAGAGGAAGAAAATTAAAAGTATTTTTAAGAAGGTTTTTGTGAAGCATTTTAACCTAAGGCAGGATTCTTCAACCTCAGCCCTGTTCATATGCTGGTCCAGAGAATTCTTTGCTGTGGGGTGGTCCTGTGCATGACAGGATGCTTAGCAGCGTCCCTGGCCCCTGCCCACTAGATGCCGGTAACAACTCTCACCTCAGCTGTGACAACCAAAAATGTCTCCAAACATTGCCAGTGTCCCCTGGGGGCAAAATCATTCCTGGCTTTGCACAACTGACCTAAGGAGAAGGGCAGTGCACAATTTCTTTTTGCTGTTGTTGTTAAACCATGATTTATTCATTCACTCAATAAATAATTATGAAGGACCAACTGCCAACTATGTGCCAGGCACTGCTTCAGGTACCACTTGCATGCCATCAATTTGCTCATAGCCATCCTGCTTTTTGGCTGTTACTTTTTCTCTAAGAGTTGGGGGAGATGAGTTTTAATGAATTCCCAAGCCCACACGGTCTAAATGATAACCATCCACCCCTCCTATTCCTTTGGGCATCACATCCTAACTGAAATGAGGAAGCACAGCTTTTCAGTGAAGCAGGACTAAAATCATTACGACATTACAGTCAAGGGGGAAATGACTATTTCAGATGACATACGTCTGTCTGTGCATAACATACCGTTCCAACAGAAGACGTATGGAGCGAAAATTGCACCTTTAAGAAAGACAAATACCACATGCTATCATTTATATGTGGAATCTAAAATATGACACAGATGAACCTATCTACGAAACAGAAACAGAACCACAGACGTAGAGAACAGACTTGTGGTTGCCAAGGGGGAAGCGGGGTGGAGGAGGGATGGACTGGGAGTTTGGGGTTAGCAGATGCAAGCTATCATATATTAGAATGGATAAAAACAAGGTCCTACTGTACAGCACAGGGAACTATAGCCAATATCCTGTAATAAACCGTAATGGAAAAGAATATGAAAAAGAATGTATATATATATGTGTGTGTAACTGAATCACTTTGCTCTCCAATCAATTTGCAGCAATTAACACAACATTGTAAATCAACTACACTTCAATAAAATAAATCTTTTAAAAAGTTTAAAAAATAAAGCACTTTCACCATGTAGAAGTGAAAAAAAAAAAAAAAGACAGAAGAGAACATTGCATCTTCATCTACCTGTTGAAGACCCAGTGGATATGGAAGAAGTCAATAGCAATTGAGGGATTTTCTTTTTTTAAACATCTTTATTGGAGTATAATCGCTTTACAATGTTGTGTTCGTTTCTGCTGTATAACAAAGTGAATCAGCTATATGTATACGTATATCCCCACATCTCCTCCCTCTTGCGTCTCCCTCTCTCCCACCCTCCCTATCCCACCCCTCTAGGTGGTCACAAAGCACCGAGCTGATCTCCCTGTGCTATGCGGCTGCTTCCCACTAGGATTTTCTAAACAATAACTACTGAGCACAAGTAGAGTCAGACCAGAACAACCTGCAGGGACATTCTGAGGTTCTACCAGAGCAAAGTGATGCTTCCAAAGATTCAGGAGAGACTGGCACACATCACTTCATGTTTACCCACAGCCGTAGCCCAAACTTCTGTACTTCCACTGTTTCTACTTATACCAGTCTCAGAAGCTGATGGCTAAAGAGGAGAGCATTACTGCAAACTGCCACCGGCCTGCCGCTCAAAGTATATACTACATCCTGGAAGTCTTTAATAGTTTTGTCACACAACCCAGCAGGAGGCAAACATTTTCTGCCTTCCTAATCCGGGAGAGAAAGTTTATGATCTCGGCTGACGTGATTTGCGGCATTATGTTTGGTTTTGCCCACGTGGTAAACATGCACACTGGTCTTTAATTCTAAACGATGATCTGTGCTGTGATTGTTGCTTGAAAGAGCAACCTCTTTAACGGCTTAAAGTTTGACCAGTAATTGTTTTAAGTTTTGTTGTCCCACAAGGCTTTGTTTCTGGGAGATATTGAGTATTTAAACACAGGCTTTAGAAAATGGATGTGTGGTTTAAAAATAATTCTTGAGAAGGAATTAAGCGGCGGGGGAGCTCTGCCCCAGCCACCCTCACTAGGTCTTCAACCAACTTAAAAGCCTCACTCTCCACTCCATTTGTTCCCAGCTCTGCAACTTTTATCAGTACCATGACCATAAGCCAATCTTTGTGCTCTAGTACATAATAGAGGCAGGTGGTGGGCTGCAAACCACAGTTTAAATGATGTGGCAATGACAGAGGGATAGGGCATTTTCTGAGGATTAATAGCTAGCTGGGGCATGTGGAGGGTTCAAGGTATTGTCAAGGGATATTAACTCCAGCTGCTTTTTTAATCCTAAATTGCCTACAATATGGCAGTGATGGCTATTACAGCAGTAGATTGCCATGCACAAGAAGAGATGATTTTTTAACATAAGAATAATATCATAGTTATGTAAAGAGCACTGCTGAAAGCATTCAGCTTTGAACATGGAATCAATAGAAGGACTGTGCTCATGATTGTTTTTCATGAATTAAACGCTTACCTGTACCAGGTTTTTGACTTACCGACACAGGACTCGTGTATCTTTGACGCCGATCTAGATCAGAGCCTAATAGCTCATATTTCCGATTCCGTGGAGCTTCAGAGCATCTTAGAAAAATGAAAAAAAAAATGCATTTTTCTACTGAAAAGGGTGGAAGAAACATTGCTTTTGGAGAATAATTTAAAATAAAGAACAGATCTGTGAGTTGTATTATTTACAGTCTATTTGTCTACCACTATATTTGTTCAGGTCCCAGACTGTGTCCATTTGCATCGCTGAATTAGGTAACAGAGGTGAGAGTGTGTCCATCACCCCTTATCATGATCAGCAGCCCTCATTTTATGTCACTACCTTCTCTTACAACTTCCTGAACTTCCTAATCTCATTGATGGGGGAGGATGTCCAATTCAATAATTGACAGAATTACACCTTTTATAAGGTGCTATCAAATGGGTGGATACGGGATAGGAGGGCCATCGGACAACCCAGCCATCTGATGTGTTCATTCACCATCCGTTCATGCTGTCAGTCAAGCAGGACTGATGAAGCCCTTCCGGGCATACTGTTCCAGGTGCTATGGAAGGTATAAGCCTTATTATATTCCATGCTCTATGCCTTCCAGTTTTGGGTAATCTTGTCGGGGAAGAAAATAATCAAGAAAGAGAAAAAACTAAACAACAATGTGGAAATTCCAAACAATATAGGGCAACTATAGTTTCATCGCAGACTTACTGAATCACAAGCTGTGAACCTGATCCCAGGTGTTTCTGAGGTTCAGCAAAGCACAGTGTTTTGTGAACCAAGGGAAATTACGGTAAAGATGGGTGATGAATGGAAAATGTGAGGAAGATTCAAAATGGCCAAGAGTAGAGGGATTAAAGGAAGGTGAGAGAAAATCCCCTCAGAGAAACATGTGTCTCCACATTCTAGACTCAAATCCCATCTCTCTCTCTTTTTTAAATTTTTATTGGAGTATAGCTGATTTACAATGTGTGTTAGTTTTGGGTATACAGCAAAGTGAATCGGTTATACATACGCATATATTCACTCTTTAAGATTCTTTTCCCATATAGGTCATTACAGAATACTGAGTAGAGTTCCCTGTGCTATACAGGAGGTCCTTATTAGTTATCTATTTCATACAGAGTAGTGTGTATATGTCAATCCCAATCTCCCAATTTATCCTTCCCCCACTCCTTTACTCCCTGGTAACCATAGTTTGTTTTCTACATCTGTGACTCTATTTCTGCTTTGTAATTAAGTTCATTTGTTATTCATTAAGAAACTTCCATGTTCATAAATGCAGAATCATGTAGGACAAAAACTTTCCATCTAGAGTTGACTCGGAGATAGAGTTCTCTCATGATTTGTTTCCCAAAGACATGATTTCAAGAGCAAGGGAATTATTTTCTATCAGTGTTTTTTTATTGAACTTGGAGACTAAAGGAAACTTGTTCATTGAAGGTTTGGGAGCCTGGACACACATTTGAATATGTTATTATAACCCTTATGCACAGAATCTCATTACCAGAATTTGTCATGTCTCTTCTATCAGCCATGTAGTATTAAGGAAAGTAGATTTAAATCACCAAGTACACACAAGATTTTATGAGCAAAGATTTCCACATTTTAAACAACACTTCCCACACAAACAAAAATCCAGCTTTCAGTTAAAATGGAAATGCCAGGAGACAAGAGAACATAGGAAGAATAACGACCAAAAAAGAATTTCTCCAAATGAACAAAGTTGCTTACCCTATAATGTCAGGACGGAGAAAACAAAAAAGCCAAAGAAGTAGTGACTTTAAGTATATATAAAAGTTTTGCATCCTCTAGCCTGTCCTCATCACGTAGAAGAAATGGGGTTTATTGAAGGGAGGAAAAAAATTGAACCACAGGGGGAAAAAAATTTTGTAAAAATATTGAAATTATCACAATGCAACCTGTTGGATTGGCCTCAAGAAACCCAACATTGGATTATAGATGGTGAAGTGCTAGTAAATGTTTAATAAATGACTTTCTGGAGGGAAAAGACTCTGAAATGTAACATTTGCTGATTCCCATGGTGTAACTGTTCCCGCCATGGTCAATTTCAAGCTGCCAACATGACATCACTGAACACAGAGTTGGGAAGAGACGCAGAGCAGCACACCACCATAGAGTGTTTCCCCTACAGATACAATAGACTTAAATAATATCACGAGCATAGATAATAGTAAAATGCAATAAAATTATTACTAAATACTGAGCTTAGGGTGTTTATTACCTTTTTAAAAATATAATTTACTAACGTTTATGTATATATAACTTGTTTTAATAATGGCTCTATTTAACAACAGGTACTCAAAATTCTTGAAATTTTAACATTCTGCTCTCCAGCACCACCATTATGAGCCAGCTACAGCCCACCCCTGGATAGATCTCGTCACTGTCTCAAGCTAAATGGAGGAGACCCACAGGAGCTTAAGTTCTCAGAATGGTTTTCCTTGAGTTACTCTTAAATACTTTCCCTTGACCTTAATCAACAGTTAATATGAGAACCGATTAAACAAAAAGAACTTGCTATTTGTAGTTTTTTAAGGAGTCTCCATAGAACTACCTATTATGACCCAGCAATCCCACTACTGGGCATATACCCTGAGAAAATCATCATTCAAAAAGAGTCATGTATCAAAATGTTCATTGCAGCTCTATTTACAATAGCCAGGACATGGAAGCAACCTAAGTGTCCATCGACAGATGAATGGATAAAGAAGATGTGGCACATATATACAATGGAATATTACTCAGCCATAAAAAGAAACAAAATTGAGTTACTTGTAGAGACGTAGATGGACCTGGAGTCTGTCATACAGAGTGAAGTAAGTCAGAAGGAGAAAAACAAATACCATATGCTAACACACATATATGTATAACTGATTCACTTTGTTGTAAAGCAAAAACTAACACACCATTGTAAAGCAATTATACTCCAATAAAGATGTTAAAAAAAAAAAAAAAAAGAACTTGCTGAAAAGTTCTGTCAAAAACACTGTATGGCTCTAGGTCAGTGGTTCTAAACCAGGGGGATTTTGCTCCCCAGAGGACATTGGCAGTAATTAGAGACATTTTCAATGCCTTACAGCTGGGTGAGGGGTGCTACTGGCATCTGGTGGGTAGACGCCATGGACGCTGCTAAACATCCTACAATGCACAGGACGGCTCCTTAACCAACCCCAAATCTAACAGTGCCATGACTGAGAGGTCTGTTCTGGGTCTTCTGTATAAGACGAAATGTGATTAATTTCTTTGTAACTTAGCAGCAGTCTCTCTCCTAAATTATTTCCTTCTCTCAGATAACAAGAATTTGTAACCCACGACGTCTCCCTGTTATGTTCTTCACTAATGGCACTTGGGCTTACTCCTTTTAGGAACTCTGCTTTTCTGTTTTCATTTTAACCCTATTATGCCAAGTCTTTTGTTCATAAGATGAGTTATCTTTAGAAATAAGAAGAAGATGAATGGTTGGTTGGATGGATAGTGAACGTGTGATGGATGGGTGGATGGGTGGATGATGGATGGAAGATGGACCGGGAGATGATGAATGGATCACGAATGGATAGATGGATGCGGAAAAAGTAAAGAGAGAAAAGGAAGTGAGAAGGAAGCAGGAAATTTTGCTTTGGAAATGGACAACATGAGAAACAACCGGTTGGCTGCCAGTATAACTTTTAAAAGCTTTACGTGGACTCTACTTAACTAAATGTTTCTAATTTCAGAGGAAAAATGACCCCTATTCTCTTGCATCCCTGGTGTCCTTTGAAGTTAAGAAGATGCCTTATAAAGATCAGCCAGCCAAACTCCCTGAAGGCAGCATAGCAGTGAGTATCTTAAAATATATAGGTACAAATAATTTTATTGAAACTATTTTTTAAATCACTGTTTTGCTTGTGGTAGGTTTACATGCTTATTACAGTGGCTTGAGAAAAGTTTCCCGCTTCAGATCACTATTTTCTTATTTCAGTCTGGAAATTCCTTAGTGTTAGTTGATCAGACTTTTAAACCTTCATTGTAAATTTCTACCCCTCCCCCACAAAATTCAGGACTAATACCATTTTTTTAATTAGGCTCTTTTGTTTGAAAAAAGTCCAGATAGTCATGGATCATCAGAATGAAGTCATACCGATTGTAATTTTAAAGACAGCCTGGTGAGTGAGGGACGAGGGAGACTCTCTTCCTTAGGGACAGTTGCCACGGACCAGCTACAGGGACAGTCATCTTTCCTTTCCAAGCAAAGACCAGTAATACCTGGGGGAAGAAAGAAGTACACTCTGAGCTTCATTTGAATGAAACAGGTTTTCAATTGAGGCGATTAAACATTACTGACACCCACATATCTGTCACAGCACAACTGCTGGCAACCTGGCAAGGCCACGCAGAGCAGAGGGCAGAAGAGATGACGGGGAATGAACAGGCACGGTCACCAAAACTCTGCCTTTAACAGTGACAGTGACCACAGTCAGGGCTCCGGGAAACCACGTTAACATGTAAACCTCATCTCTTGGTCACGCCATAGAAACTTGCAACCTCGACTTGGATTCTGGTCCCCAGGTCCTTGTTACTCAAAATGTGTTTTGCAGACCAGCAGTATCAGCAGTACCTAAGAAACTGTTAGAAATTCAGAAACAGGCCTCACTCCAGACCTGCTGCGGCAGAATCTGCCTTTTATCAAAATCATCAGGGCAGCAGGTACCCTGTCATGTTTGAGAAGCGTTGCTTCGGACAGCGTAAAAGTCGATACTCTCGTAATGTCTCTTCACCCTAGGTCTTAAAAAGGGAACTAATATTTACTCTTTCTAGCCTAATCTACTTTTCATAATTTAAGTTCATCCCTTGATTAGTGATTTTTCAACCCTGAGTATGCAAAGAATCGCCATCCGTGTGACTTTTAAGGTTTATACATTATGCTCAGACCCCATGTGAAACATCAGGATTGAGTGAGTCGGGTGGAGCTCTGCCACGGTGCTTTGAAAGCTCTACGAGTGATGATTCTGCAGTGAAGCTAGGATCGGGAACCTCTAACACAGGCAGGCAGCGTCGAAGAAAATCCACAGATTTCGAAACAGCTTCTCCTGGCCTTCACCCTGGATCCACCCTGCTCTAAGTGGAAACCTTCTGGAAGTCTCTCTATGTACTTTGCTGAGGCTGCTAACCACATTGACCTGAAAGTATTGTTAAGAAGATTATTAAAATTATGTATAAAAAGCTCTAGCTTTGTACCTAAAACGAGTTAAGTCTCAGGTCTCAATGATAGTAACCCTCCCAAAATGTCTTACCTTCTCCAGCAAAGTCCAGGAAGTCCAACTGGAAACATCCATGGATTCACACAGTCAAAATACTTCAGTAAACTTTGGTGGCATTTAAAGCAAATACTGCCACATCTTTCTTCACTTAGCTTGCCTCTGTTTCTCTTACGAGATGTCTGCTGGAGTTTGGATTTATGTTCAACCTAGAAAACAGAGGCTTTGGGTTTTTAATATAGAATGCTCATCCAAGGAGGTTCAAAGGCTTGTAACTCTAAGGGAGATAAATCTGGGTCCTTTGTTTTCTCTGAGCACACGCGCTCCATAACAGAAACATATGTGACAGTCAGTTCCATCAGCAGGATTGCGTCTTTCTGTCCTGGCCAGAGGTGCCAGCCTGCTGTTCTCAACTCGTCTCAGAAGATCCACAAAATGATCAGATACGTGCTTCTCCTGTCCTTACCACCCTTGTTCCTGCATCTTTTAAAAAGTCTTGTTATCTGATGTAGATGATTTACTGCACCATTTATGTAAAGGTTATGGGAAAACTGTTTAGGTCTCCCAATCCCTGACTGACTGAAGGAGATGTTGCCAGTAGGAAGTTAGCTGTGCCCTACAGGCTTGATTTGAGAGGACTGTGCTTGGAGCTGGCAGATGTTTCTTAGGGCGTGTTCTCAAAAATCCTGTCATCCTGATCTTGAAAAGGACCCAGCAGAAGGGAATTGCTGTCTGGTGGTAGAATCCGTTGGACTAGGTGGTTGGAGGATCATCAGAGCTCCAATCCATACTCTGCCACTGGGGAAAGCATCTCGGTTCCTTCTTTGGTAATAAGACAAAAATATTTGCTTGTTTTACTAGGCCCTTGTGTGCCATGTGGAGTCTATCTGTGCTTCCTTTTCAACATGGTCATAATGCAACCATTTCTTGAACCCTAGATAAACTTTCCATATTGAAGAAAATAGTAATCCCCACTTGCTACTGGCACAGTGTCTGTGTTTGTAACACATGAACTCTCCGTGCCAGGTGACACTTGTCGTGTTCAGAGGCAAGGAAAAGGTTGCATGATGTAAAGGGTATACGACTAAATGCTGAATCATTACAGCCCAGAAGAAAAAAAAAATCATTCAGTTATTTGAACACTTTTTTTGCCTATTCATAAACTTTGGCACTTGTGTGTCATGTGACTAAGGCTGAATAATTTACATCTAGAAGAGGATATTATGGTCTGGTGTAACTCCAAAGGCAGTTATTATAAAATATTTCAGTAATATCCTTAATTAAGAACTCACACATAAACTATGAGTCCATTTGACTTTTTGAGTTGTTAGCAAAACTTCAGAATCTTAAAATGGATCTCTTACATGAAACAATTGTCTGGAGTTCAAACTTATCACAGGACTTCTTTTCTCATAGGGGCTATTGGAATGTTTTTAAAAGGTATGTTCAGCTGGTCCACTTCACGTTATTATTTTGTTCTAAATGGCACTCTAGGTAGGGTGTCTTGGTACATTTATAAAAAACATTCTTGTGACCCCAGTGAAGTATGTTTACACAAGATTTTGTGATACATAAATACAGACATCAACATTAATTACCATTGCAAATACGACAGAGCTTTTTCCTTCTACCTTGGTATTTTGTCAAAATATACAAAAACATATCATAAATGTCAACGATAAAATGTAGGCATATTAAAGATTTATTTATGGTCTTTCCACCATAATAAAGAACAACAAGATTTACAACATGATGAAGGTAAGATTAAATGTTCCCTACTTAGCATCGCTTTAAGAACATCTAAACCACTTACAATTCATGGATCCCCCTTCCTAAAATTGCAGATAGTTATGTTAAGTGGATTGTTAAAATTTTATACTATTTCTTTTAATAGCCATAGGTTCTTGATACAGTAAAAAAAAAAAAGAAAAACAGTTTGTTAATTAGTTGGCATGTAACTGATTTTTCTCCCTACGTTTTAAGTACTCAAGTTACTCAATGTGACTCTTTCTCAAAGCAGTTGAAATATGTAGTCAAAAACCCATGTTCTTAAAGTAAAGCTTTAGTCCTAAATACACCCCATTGTCCGCCTTGGGACCACCTTCTTGATAAATGAATCTAATAAAGAGGGACTTGGGTAATTTGGCTCAACGCACCATTGTGTGAGATTATACAGCAGTTCTCGAGCTGTGCAGTTCAATATGGCAGCCACTCACCACATTACCATGGACGGTGAGGACCCCAGATGTGGGTGGAGTGACTGAAGAACTGAACTCGTAGTTTTACTTCATTTTAACTCACTTAAATGTAAACTTTAAAACTGTGGCAGTATAAGATATATTTTCCATTAAACCCAGCTTTATTTTTTGGGTAAGACTACATTTTACTCTAACCAATAAAAATCCAGCAGTTGTCACTTGCTGCAAGTGTAAAATAAACACTGGATTTTGGAGACTTAGTAAAAAAAAAAAGAAAAAAAAGGGAAGAATATTTTTATATCAATTACATGTTGATATAATTTATATCAATTACATGATAATTTTGATATTTAGGGTCAAATTAAATATATTATTAAAATTAATGCCCCATGTTTCTTTTTACTCTTTTTAAATGTGATGACTATAAAATTTTACATGACATACGTGGCTTGCATTATATTTCTATTGGAGAGCACTGATCTACAGCGGAGTTATAGAGTGTTCCAGCTTGGAGCTGTTGATAATACCAACAGAGCTTCAGAGAACACAGGGTGTTTAATAAATCTTATTCGAAATGAATGAAAAATTCTTACTATAAATTGGTGTTAAGTCATTAGGAACTCTAGAAATTAAGACCTACTTTTCTTATTTATTATCCAATGGATAATCTAAGCTTCTGGTGAGCTTGTCAAAATGAGCTGCCAAATATAAATATTAGAAATAACAAAGTTTGGGTATTTTTCAACATTTTATTTCATGGCCAAGCTTCTTCCAAACCATCCTAGGGTTTCCATAGGACTATGACAAATTTAAATAAACGCTGGTCCCATAAAAGTGATCAGTTAAGTCTTTTCTCTTAAGCTTGCCTGTAGAGTTCAAGTTTCTCGTCTATACAGAGTATTGAGTCTCAGGAAAGCTTGGCTTTACCACTTGCCGATGAAATGCCCTGTTGCCATTTACAGACCTGAATATGTCACCTGACTCCCTAATCAATGTGTTCTCAGAAAGACCTCTCCTTCCAAGACCTGGATGACTCTCCCAGTGATGTGTTACCTTTGACTCATCCACCCTTTTCTAGCAGCAGCCATCTAAATCCTCAGCCCTGGAAATCCGAAGAAATGCTCTGGGGCACTACTGTTGTTCTGTATTTCTACTGTCTCTAGTGTAACAACTTCTCGACTAGGCAGTGAAAAACCTAGATAAGCTTAGGGAACCACCAGGGGCGACGGAAGGTCTCTGCACCTGCACCCGGTTTAGATCAAGATCGGGCAGCCTCCGTGCCACATAGAAGTCCTAAAGGCAGCAGGCGAGGAGAGCAGAATGCAGGCTTGGGGGCAAAGTCACTGAGTTTGCCTTCCTTTAAATCTCTATGTCCTTTCCCCTTAGTTAATTACAGAGGGTGAACGTATATGACATGCACAATACTTTCACTGAAAGTCCTCAGAGAAAGGGTATGAAATGGTATTTTTTCAAATGAACATAATGTTACCAGGAGCAGACTGGCAAAAGTTTTGGTGATGAGAATTTCAGATTTTAGAACGGATAAGGACATCAGTGATCATCTTCTCTGAGACTGTTTTAAGACTGTTGTCAGACTCTTTGGAAGCGAATGCAAACAGAAAGCCAGTAGATTTTGTAATTATACCTTGTAAAGCTGTTTTCTGCTTCTAGACACCCTAATAAGCATACCCTGTTCAATTTAATGGGGTATTAAGAGGGGTATTTTATTTGTACTTTTCCATCACTTCTGCAAAAAAACCCTTCAAATATCATTATTAGATCTTTGTGAGTGACCTCTCCAGCTTGTTTCCACAGGTAGACCATGGCGGGGGGCAGGGTTTGGTTTTTTCTTTTAATTTTTATTGGAGTATAGGTGATTTACAACATTAGTTTCTGCTGTACAGCAAAGTGAATCAGTTATACATATACATATATCCACTCTTTTTTTAGATTCTTTTCCCATATAGGCCATTACAAGAGTATTGAGTAGAGTTCCCTGTGCTATACAGTAGGTCCTTCTTAGTTATCTATTTCATATATAGTAGTATGTATATGTCAACCCCAGTCTCCCAATTTATCCCTCCCCGCTTTCCACCCTGGTAACCATAAGATTGTTTTTTTACATCTGTGACTCTATTTCTGTTCTATAAATAAGTTCATTTGTACCATTTTTTAAGATTCCACACATAAGCGATATATGATATTTCTCTTTCTGTGTCTGACTTATTTCACTGAGTATGACAATCTCCAGGTCCATCCATGTTGCTGCAAATGGCATTATTTTGTTCTTTTTTATGGGTGAGTAATATTTCAATGTATATATGTACCATATCTTCTTTATCCATTCATCTCTCGATGGACATTTAGGTTGCTTCCATGTCCTGGCTATTGTAAATACCTAGTGCTGCAGTGACCATTGGGGTGCATGTATCTTTTTGAATTATGGTTTTCTCCGAATATATGCCCAGGAGTGGGATTGCTGGATCATACAGTAGCTCTATTTTTAGTTTTTTAAGGAACCTCCATTCTGTGATCCATAGTGGCTGTACCAATTTACATTCCCACCAACACTGTAAAAAGGTTCTCTTTTCTCCACACCCTTTCCAGCATTTATTTTTTGTAGATTTTTTGATGATTGCCATTCTGACCAGTGTGAGGTGATACCTCCGTGTAGTTTTGATTTGCATTTCTCTAATAATTAGTGATGTTGAGCATCTTTTCATGTGCCTTTTGGCCATCTGTATGCTGATAGACTAGTTTTATATATAAGACATTGAAGCCTGCAATAGCCAAGTGGCAAAGAAACTCAGCAAAAACTCAGCAGCTATTCTCTCATTCCATTTGTTGTTATTAAACCAACAATTTGAACAGACCATCGGCCCTTATTTCAACTCCTTTAGCTTAGCTTGTTTTTTAACTTACAAAATTAGAACTGTTTCCTATGTTATAATGAAACATTGGGAGGTGACTTCAGATATTAGTTAGGTAAATCAGAAGAGGGAACATGGAAAAGTATTGTTGCCTGTGTTCCTGTAAATTATCTATTAGTAAATTTTGGTGATCTCTAACACATGCACAAAAAACAGACCAAAACTATGTTGTTTCCTTAGTGGACTTAGAGCTTAGGGGGAAGAAACATTTACAAGAAACCTCAGAATTGTCCATGGCACCAGATTTTCTCTCCCCTAGGTCACTGTAACTGGCTTATGAGTACATGACCACTACCACCCTTTGTAGTTCCAAAATTCTGAAATTCTCATTCTTAAAACTGTGTCAGAAGGCGAAAGTGATGTGGCAGCTCACATACTGGGAAAGTTGGTGCAGGGCGCAGGAAAAAGGGGGTTCGACTTCAATGGAATAAAGTTGTGACTTCAATGGAATAAAGCCTCAACTGTGGCTGTGGCTCTCCTTGCTCCCACCAGCTTTCCTTCAGCTTCTTCCGGTTCAGGAGAAAGAGGGTGTATGTTATTGTGCTCAGTTGTTGAGAGAGAAAGAAAGCAACAATGATGGCAGATGGATGCTGCAGCCGTGTGACTGACGGGTTTTGGTGCTCCAGCTGGGTGTCAGGCCTGAGCCTCTGAGGTGGGAGAGCCGAGTTCAGGACAGTGGTCCACCAGAGACCTCCTGGCCCCACTTAATATCAATTGGCGAGAGATCTCCATCTCAACGCTAAGACCCAGCTCCACTCAACAACCAGCAAACTCCAGTGCTGGCACCCCATTCCAAACAACTAGCAAGACAGGAACACAACCCCACCCATTAGCAGAGAGGCTGCCTAAAATCATACTAAGTTCACAGGCAGCCCAAAACACACCACCAGGCACGGTCCGGCCCACCAGAAAGACAATAACCAGCCTCATCCACCACAACACAGGCAACACACCCCTCCAACAGGAAGCCTACAAAACCCACTGAACCAACCTTACCCACTGGAGGCAGACACCAAAAACAACAGGAACTACGAACCTGCAGCCTGTGAAAAGGAGACCCCAAACACAGTAAGTTAAGCAAAATGAGAAGACAGAGAAACACACAGCAGATGATGGAGCAAGGTAAAAACCCACCAGACCAAACAAATGAAGAGGAAATAGGCAGTCTACCTGAAAAAGAATTCAGAGTAATGATAAAGAATTGAGGACAGTCTCAGAGACCTCTGGGACAACATTAAACGCAACAACATTCGAATTATAGGGGTCCCAGAAGAAGAAGAGAAAAACAGAGGGACTGAGAAAATATTTGAAGAGATTACAGTTCAAAAAACTTTCCTAATAAGGGAAAGGAAATAATCAAGTCCAGGAAGCGCAGAGAGTCCCATACAAGATAAATACAAGGAGAAACACGCCAAGACTCATATTAATCAAGCTATCAAAAATTAAGGGAAAAGCAACAAATAATATACAAGGGAATCCCCATAAGGGTAACAGCTGATCTTTCAGCAAAAACTCTGCAAGCCAGAAGGGAGTGGCAGGACATATTCAAAGTGATGAAAGGGTTAGGGTTAGGGTTACTCTACCAAGATTACTCTACCCAACAAGGATGTCACTCAGATTCAATGGAGATATTAGAAACTTTACAGACAAGCAAAAGCTAAGAGAATTCAGCACCACCAAACCAGCTTTACAACAAATGTTAGAGGAACTTCTCTAGGCAGGAAACACGAGAAGGAAAAGACTTATAAAAACAAACCCAAAACAATTAAGAAAATGGCAATAGGAACATACATATTGATAATTACCTTAAACGTAAATGGATTAAACGCTCCAACCAAAAGACACAGACTGGCTGAATGGATACAAAAAAAAGACCCATATATATGCTGTCTACAAGAGACCTACTTCAGACCTAGGGACACATACAGACTGAAAGTGAGGGGATGGAAAAAGATATTCCATGCAAATGGAAATCAAAAGAAAGCTGGAATAACAATTCTCATATCAGACAAAATAGACTTTAAAGTAACGGCTATCACAAGAGACAAAGGACACTACATAATGCTGAAGGGATCAATCCAAGAAGAAGATAGGGCAATTGTAAATATTTATGCACCCAACATAAGAGCACCTCAATACAATACGGCAAATGCTAACAGCCATAAAAGGGGAAATCGACAGTAACACAATCATGGTAGGGGACTTCAACAGCCCACTTTCACCAATGGATAGATCATCCAAAATGAAAGTAAATAAGGAAACACAAGCTTTAAATGATACATTAAACAAGATGGACTTAATTGATATTTATAGGACATTCCATCCAAAAACAACAGAATACACTTTCCTCTCAAGTGATCATGAAACATTCTCCAGGATGGATCATATCTTGCGTCACAAATCAAGCATTGCTAAATTTAAGAAAATTGAAATCGTATCAAGTATCTTTTCTGACCACAACGCTATGAGACTAGATATCAATTACAAGAAAAAAAAAACAAACACATAGAGGCTAAACAATATGCTACTAAATAACCAAGAGATCACTGAAGAAATCAAAGAGGAAATAAAAAAATACCTAGAAACAAATGACAATGAAAACACGATGACCCAAAACCTATGGGATGCAGCAAAAACAGTTCTAAGAAGGAAGTTTATAGCAATACAATCCTACCTCAAGAAACATCTCAAATAAACAACCTAACCTTACACCTAATGCATTTAGTGAAAAAAGAACAAAAAAACCCCCAAAATTAGCAGAAGGAAAGAAATCATAAAGATTGGATCAGAAGTAAATGAAAAACAAATGAGGAGGGCTTCCCTGGTGGCGCAGTGGTTGAGAGTCTGCCTGCTGATGCAGGGTACATGGGTTCGTGCCCCGGTCCAGGAAGATCCCACATGCCGCAGAGCAGTTGGGCCCGTGAGCCATGGCCGCTGAGCCTGTGCATCCAGAGCCTGTGCTCCGCAGCAGGAGAGGCCACAACAGTGAGAGGTCCGCGTACCACAAAAAAAAAAAAAAAAAAAAAAAAAAAAAATGAGGAAACAATAGCAAAGATCAGTAAAACTAATAGCTGTTTCTTTGATAAGATAAACAAAGCTGATAAACCATTAGGCAGACTCAGCAAGAAAAAAAGGGAGAAGACTCAAATCAACAACAGAATTAGAAATGAAAAAGCAGAAGTAACAGCAGATACTGCAGAAATACAAAGGATCATGAGAGATTACGACAAGCAACTCTATGCCAATAAAATGGACAACCTGGAAGAAATGGACAATTTCTGAGAAAAGCACAACCTTCCGAGACTTAACCAGGAAGAAATAGAAAATGTAAACAGACCAATCACAAGCACTGAAATTGAAACTGTGATTAAAAATCTTCCAACTAACAAAAGCCTAGGGCCAGATGGCTTTACAGGCGAATTCTGTGAAACACTTAGAGAAGAGCTAACACCTGTCCTTCTCCAACTCTTCCAAAATACAACAGAGGGAGCAACACTCCCAAACTCATTCTACAAAGCCACCATCACCCTGATACCAAAACCAAAGATGTCACAAAAAAAGAAAGCTACAGGCCAATATCACTGAGGAACATACATGCAAAAATCCTCCACAAAATACTAGCAAACAGAATCCAACAGCAGATTAAAAGGATCATACACCATTATCAAGTGGGGTTTATCCTAGGAATGCAAGGATTCTTCAGTATACGCAAATCAATCAATGTGATACACCATATTAACAAATTGAAGGATAAAAAACATATGATCATCTCAATAGATGCAGAAAAAGCTTTCGACAAAATTCAGCACCCATCTATGATAAAAAAAAACTCTCCAGAAAGTAGGCATAGAGGGAACCTACCTCAACATAATAAAGGCCATCTATGACCAACCCACAGCCAACATCGTTCTCAATGGTGAAAAAGTGAAACCATTTCCACTAAGATCAGGAACAAGACAAGGTTGCCCACTCTCACCACTATTATTCAACATAGGTTTGGAAGTTTTAGCCACAGCCATCAGAGAAGAAAAAGAAATAAAAGGAATACAAATTGGAAAAGAAGAAGTAAAACTGTCACTGTTTGCAGATGACATGATACAATACATAGAGAATCCTAAAGATGCTG
Source organism: Physeter macrocephalus (assembly GCF_002837175.3). Classification (NCBI taxonomy): domain Eukaryota; kingdom Metazoa; phylum Chordata; class Mammalia; order Artiodactyla; family Physeteridae; genus Physeter; species Physeter macrocephalus. The sequence goes on from NC_041224.1 coordinate 11,683,411, forward strand.
CCAGAAAACTACCAGAGCTAGTCAATGAATTTGGTAAAGTAACAGGATACAAAATTAATGACAGAAAGCTCTTGCATTCCTATACACTAATGATGAAAAATCTGAAAGAGAAATTAAGGAAACACTCCCATTTACCAATGCAACAAAAAGAATAAAATACCTTGGAATAAACCTACCTAATGAAACAAAAGACCTGAATGCAGAAAACTATAAGACACTGATGAAAGTAATTAAAGATGATATAAACAGATGGAGAGGTATACCATGTTCTTGGATTGGAAAAAATCAACATTGTGAAAATGACTATACTACCCAAAGCAATCTACAGATTCAATGCAATCCCTGTCAAACAACCAATGGCATTTTTCACAGAACTAGAACAAAAAATTTCACAATTTGCATAGAAACACAAAAGACTCTGAATAGCCAAAGCAATATAGAAAAAGAAAAACAGAGCTGGAGGAATCAGAGTCCCTGACCTCAGACTATACTACAAAGCTACAGTAATCAACACAGTATAGTACTGGCACAAAAACAGAAATAGAGATGAATGGAACAGGCTAGAAAGCCCAGAGATAAACCCATGCACATATGATCACCTTATCTTTGATAAAGGAGGCAAGAATATACAATGGAGAAAAGACAGAATCTTCAATACGCAGTGCTGGGAAATGGGACAGCTACATGTAACAGAAATAAATTAGAACACTCCCTAACACCATACACAAAAATAAACTCAAAATGGATTAAAGACCTAAATGTAAGGCCAGACACTATCAAACTCTAAGAGGAAAACACAGGCAGAACACTCTATGACATAAATCACAGCAACATCCTTTTTGACCCACCTCCTAGAGAAATGGAGATAAAAACAAAAATAAACAAATGGGACCTATGAAACTTAAAAGTTTTTGCACAGCAAAGGAAACCATAAACAAGACCAAAAGACAACCCTCAGAATGGGAGAAAA